>NW_019213740.1:0-125148 GCF_002532875.2 Varroa jacobsoni
ATATATATGCTTAGAAACCCCAGTTTGATTGGCTTACTAGTTCTAGTACTGTTGATCACAGTTGACTACAAGTATAGTCCAATTGCGGAGTTAGAGTCGGATAAAAACAGCATTGCAACGATAGGTATCAATACTCGATCACACTAAGTACTGAGCCAGCATCAATCATTGGTTATTAACATCAAGCTTATGTCTAAAGTTCCGGTAAATGAATGTCAATGTATAACAAGCAGAGTAACTCTACCAGAGTAGCAGCCACAGAAGCAATCGTAGCTTATTTAGAAGAATCAAGCGTACGTTAGTCGTATAAAGACATGACTATAATTAAGTTGGTTTACTTCAACATATTTTACTACAACATAAGTTAACATGCAAGTACACCCGGCGGCGAAGTGCGCTTCAGTTGTCAAGGTCCACCATGACGTAATCTGCTTCTATGAAGATCGTACGGTGGCGTTGCGTTTGCCTACGAAACTTATACACACGGAAAATAGTCGACATTCGAAATTACTCATTCTGAAGGTTAGCCGCGTGGGAAAATATTCAATGGCAGTCATTCATCATAACGGAATCCAATAGACAAAGTTCCTTATATCGTTCCAATGATGTGCAAAACCTACAGCATTGATTTTATTCAGGCCTATTTTACTGACTAACTTGAATCCTCGAAAACGTGCAGAAAAACGTATACGTCTTACGCTTTGCTTTCTTTCACTCGATGCTTTTGCATGCTAGCCAGGCGCGGTTACGATTCATAAGGCGTTTTCCGCGAAAGGTACTGTTGACACGGTACGATACGGTCGGACACGATCGGAAGTTCGTTACCGACTTCTCCGGCATTTCTTAAGGTACCCTTTTGCCGCGCCACAATGTTGCCTAAGATGAAACTGCCCAATTGAAGAATAGCTGACGGAAGCTATATGCTGCAGCTGGACGCGCGAATAAGTGAACTGCCATAAAAAATTACTATTTTTTTTTTATTTTCACAAATTTTGCAACATGAAAGGTTTATACGTAAATAGCGGGCTCACTTGGAGCTGTGATGAATACATCATTGCGATTCGAAAAGACGTTTAAGAAATTCTATAGCGAATAAATGCTCATCATAGAAACAATACGACGGCTTGTGTAGCCGTCGAAAAAGGAAACGCCGGCGTCTAGACCTATTCCAAAAGCATATAGATACCTTTTAGCTTCGAACGGTGCCACCACTTGGGCCGTGGATAATTCGAGAAAGTCGAACAACTTATTTTTCATCATGGCTTCGGTACATAGTATTTAGTTCGTTACGCTGATAATAGCTCAATACCTGATCTCGGGTATCAATACACACGGTCGATTAGAGAAGTTCCCGTACATTCTGCCCCCTGAAAATTCGGTGCTGGTGACACTCGATTGTTTTGGTAGAAACAAAGTTCGCTGTAAAATAGCTAAAGAACCACCTGTTTCATTTGACTATGGGAACCATCAGAACGTGGGCCTTGTATAGTGTTTCTCTAGCAGATTTATCCCTTCTAGCAGCTGAACGTTGCCGTATGTCCTTGTTGTGAATCTAGTTAAAATTATTTGCCAACAAGGATCCACTAGAGGAAAAATGTAGAAATTCGCATAAGAATGTTGACTCTGGAATATCAACGACGCCTGTGAGCGACCGCTTTCGGAAACATAGTCGCCTCCACGGTGCAAATATCCACAGCTTTTTTTTTCTTTTTTTTTTGTTTACTATTGCGTAGTTATAGTTGTTACCTGATGTGATTTTTACGCTCTGCACAAACGAGGTTGGAAGAAAAATGCATTTTTAATGGTATGCGGCGGCAAGTACGTAGACGTGTTGTACATTAGTGTTCCAACTGTCTGAACTGCCGATAGTTCCTGATTGAATGTAGTAGATCCGTGGAGCTACTAGATAAAATGTGCTATATTTAACTGCAAAGGTATCCGTATCAGCGCAGGCCTTCAAAATGGCGCATAGGTCAGAGACCATTTTCACTTTCGACGATTTACTGCTAAAACTGCATATGCCTAGTCTATTTCTTATTCAAGACCAGTTCGGTTACTTTTCGAAAGAGCGAGAAGCTATCCGTATATCGATATCCATGAGAAGTACATCATTAGTTTTTTTTATATTATTTTGTTTTCTGAGCTTATCCTCGATTACGTGTTGGATCGTTTCGCTTTCTAAGCTTATCTAAAATTTTATATATTACTGTGGTTGAGTAATCGCAGACACGAAAAGTGCTGGTCGGGCTGCTCAACGCTTCGTGCTAGAATCTGTTTTCAAGTTTTGCTTCGTTATCTGAAAGTGAGTTCTTCCTTCCAAAGTTATAACGGCACGTTTTCAGAAACGTGACGTAAAACAGAGCCTAACTTAAACGTCTTAATATGTAACCAGGTGACGTACCATATTGAGTCAGACCTAAACAATACGCAGATAAACAAATCAGGAAACATCGAGCTGTGAAAACGACAAACGTCACTTTGGATTCCAACAGCTTACTGGAATTGCAAAGCTAGTATATCGATGAAAAGCCTTTTTTTTTTTTTACAGAAGCCAGATAATCATGCATAATGGGTACAACTTCGAATTGTATTTTTCCCCGCTAAAGAATTAGTTTCTCAACTTTTCTCTATCGGTATCACTTATATTTTTTGCAAACATTTCAGATCCGTAGCCAGGTCAGGTCTACGAGGTCATGGATTATTTGCTATCTTTACAGTAGCCAATTAGAAATTTACAGGATAGCTACGTTTAGAAAATATGGAAAAATGCAATATTTCAAGTTCACTAATGGCCATAGCCATATAAGTCGCACAAGAAGTAATGAAAAACCATAGATCTAGCAAATCCGATACTTTGCATGCAAGGGTATTAAAAAATAAAAAAACCGCGCAAATCTTAATCACAATTATATGAACCAAAGGATGTTAGCAGGAACTGGTACCTGAGATAATCGATATGTATTTTAATATTGGAAATTTACACTTCGAACATGTACACATAAGTCGATATCTATACAATCTATTGATGCATAATTTTACTTATGTTTTAGATAGATATATTTCTATAAAAAATATCGACGATTTTCAAGTCGAAATTGTTTATATTTTAAAACAATATTAAACTAAATATGCGCCACATCAATGACCCTCTACTGTTTTTCTGGTAACATCACAATCCTGTCGCTATAGAACTTTTGTAATTTTTTTTTTGGATGAAAAATTGCAGAAGGTAATTCTTGCGTTTCAGACATCGAAAATTGAAGTAAACATTACCAACATTAAGGGTATTTTTTTTGTATGATTGTGATTTTGATGGTGCAAAGTCCGGTCTATACGGCGGGTGCAATGCTTTTACCGGCATTTAACGATACACATACTCTAGAATTGTCGACGACGTTCTTTCTGCTCGCTAGTTCCCGTTGATTTTTTGTTGTAATCTTGTTAATTGTTGACCGTAGAAGTTCGAGCCACTCATTTCTTTAGGCTGCAGCAGCAACCCGTAATGCATCAGTCCGAGCTTTGCCACAGATCAAAAAGCCCATTTTTTCACACATCAGTGTCGTATCTAATCTACTGGTTAGCACCGATGACAAACTACTTCAAGAAGGACGCGATTCTGCTGCGCTCCTCTGTAATTTCAATCGAACTTTGCGTTAGTTCGTGTGGCAGGCAAACGTCAACCTTCCCTTCTGTTGCCGGATTCCTTTAAATGGGTTCCAATTGTCTGGTGGTAAATGTTTAGGCTGTTGGCAATATCATAGCTGCTCAGGTGTTCGTCTTGCCCGCAAAAATTTGATTTTTTCAGTGATCCGTCGACCACTACGATAAGCATCTTTTTTTTTTTGCGAAACACTACGATGAGAACGAAAGTTACAGGCCTGTTTCTCCCTATAACACCTTTTGACCCTTAACGGCATACATTTTTAATGGGCCTGGGCAGCCTTTGTCGTAGTAACATCGCAGAGTATAGCAAGTTTTCGAAGAAATGTTCGTCAAGACGCCCTAGCGAAATCTGAGTAAAGATGGTCCAATAATTGTAGCACGCTTATCGTTGTCAAATAGGATTTTCCAAATGACACGAACGCCGAGGGACCTCATCTTATTTAAGGCAGATTACTTTGAAGCCATATAGTTCGTTAAGATTTTCCAAGGACACAATACTTGAAAAAAGGCGATACGACGGCGCGCTCTGATAGAAGATTAAATACATTAATAACATGACAACAATTCATACGAGAGACTCTTACACAATCCAAACATCCTTCCATAGCGTTTATACGAGGCAAATTACCGCCACATTAGTGACATCTAAAAATTATATTAATTTTTACCAATGCCAGCATATCTTTCACGACATCTCTATTTTTTGGCACTTTAAAATAATCCATAAAAACCATACTGCAAAGTTTTTTAGTGCAGCATTTGCGTACTGGTATTGGCGTCGGCAAGCGTGCATCTTTCACGCTTAGCCATCAAATGATTGAATAAGGCCAAAGTCTATACAATCTCCTGTGGTTGGGCAACGCCACGGTCGCTGTCTGTTGTGCCACCACAGTCGTAGAGAAGGGTGCAATTTTTGGAAGAGGCAATTTACGAAGTCAGGCTTGTGATACAAAAATGAATGGATTTTTTTTTTGCCTGGGAAAGTCTAGGAACTCGCAAGCGCCATATGGCTGCATCTGGAGGAACATCTGTGAACACGACAACGTTGCAAAACGCGACCAAATAGACTGAGTCTGACAAACACTTGCCGTCAGTTCAAGCCCCAAACAAACGGCAGGCTAAACATTAACAAAGAACACTTAAAAAGATATCTAAAAAAACTAGTTTTTTTTTCTTAATGTAAACAAGTGTTTAACCTGGTATTAAACCGAGACTGAAAAGAACGAATGCAATGTAATGCTGGAATTATTAGAAGCAGCGTTTATCATAAATAGATCACTATAAGAACTAACGAGCTGATCACTATTATTATTGATCAGTTATTACCTTCATTAACATGGATATCAGCTATCAAGATGGACGTACCTATATATTATCATCTGCAACCTGTAACTCATGAAATCAGAGTAAAGCCAGCTCTTTTTAGAACAAAAACAAACTTGTCATAGCGAACGATAATGCGTTGTTTTTAAGATTTAAACAAAGATCAGTTATTAGTAAAAAATTTTCCGCGTTCCCCATTGAGATTACTCTTTTTTGCCCGAAACCGACGGTCTACCTACGGTTATGCTTCGTTTCTATGCTATTCCTGAACAATCTGAAGATGATTTTTGTGAGGGAAACCGGAAGATTTTTAATAGTAGGTTCAAAGGGGTCCGAGGGTCCATTAAATATTGCTTAAAAGCCTGTGATACATTTCGTTTTTTTTTTTTATCACAGAGCTTGAAAGACATTTAAGCGAAGGGAAGATAAACAGCTAATTGGCTCGTCCAAATAAACTTTAACTCTTAATATTTTTGACGCCTTTGAGCGTTGTAAGCCCTCGCACCTTTGGGACTTTCGGCCTGCTCTCAACCCAAAACTTAGTTCCGTTGGGATATTTTTTTGTTGTACTTTATTCGAGCGATACATTAGCGCGTTTTTACGCATTTATTAATATCGCTTGCTGCACGAGTACTACTAAGAAATTGATTGAACAGATTAAAAATGGCTGGTTAATAGTTTACCTCCTAAATGGAAGCTGTGGTCGCAGTAAACGGTGCTTACATTTAATAATCATGACCGCTTGCCACGAAAGCAACTTCTGATCAAAAGTTCCTGGGAAGTTGGAGGGTCCTTATTTCACACGCGGTGACAAAAGATATCCGAGTGGAGCCAACCAGGCAACACATCCGTTACAGGGGTACCCTAAAATCACTTCTATAATTCTTCTAATTCTATGTTACACTTTTATTACAGAGTATAATATTGTAGCGGTATATGTCGAAACCGTAATTGACCGGTGCTTGACCACTTTATCCAGCTGACCGATGATTCCTTATTACATCGTGCGTGTGTATTTATATATGTCAGTAACTAAATATTGTGGTTAGGTGCTTTCAGACATGATGCTAACAGATTTTTGGTTCTAACGTAGTTCAAATTTGTGGCCCATTGTAGATCTCCTTTTGGATGGACATTCTATCTATTCGTCGAAAGAAAGACCCAGTTTCTAGTGATTAGGTTAATCTAAATTGTGTTTCTCTGACGTGAGTCAATAAAACCATTTGTTAGTGTATAGAGTAAGTCAAAAACCTAATACCCTGCCCCCAGGCTAGAAAGGAAAAGCAAGCTTCAGTGCCTGTTTCTCATATTAGTTTAGCTCCCTTCCATATGCACTACATATGGAAGACAATCTCAGCAAAACGTCCTTGCAGAAACCTCTTGCGTAACTCGATCCGTGTCATTTAATTCTGAATCACGGTCCTGCAAAGTTCAGAATCAGTTTTGCCAATCATTAATTTGTCTTACGTGTTGGCCTGGATAGCAACTGATAAATCATGTGGATCTGTTCATTGACATGTGAGAAAGGTGTACTTGCCTTACGTATTGTGCAGGGACTACATCCTGTTGAGCTTAAACATGCTGAATCGCAGACGCGAGTGCAGCTACAGGATTACTGAAGTAGCTATTTCCTGCAAAGGGGCAGATAGCAACTGGCACATTCGCTGTCATATATATATATAAAGTCACCATTCGATCCAACAAGCTAAAATATATAGAATATAAAAGTTAAGGTAAACTAGATTAAACATATAACGTGAACAGCGAACCGTTGTCAGACTTAAATTGTCAGTCCTGGTCAATTTAAGAAGCTCGATATTGCTGTTAAGCATTGCTTTGTTCACACTAGTACCTTGTCCTGATTGGCAACGGCCTATCGAAACCTAACCTAACATATTTAGCAAAAATTTGAGCTCTGAAATATTGTCTACATAGTCATGTACTGTTAATAGAGAGTGAATGTGGCAATCAGGTTAGCGAAAATACCTTGTCATTATGTCTCGTATTGATTACTGATTATTTGGCTTAAGTATGCCTTTTGAATATCTGTTTTCTAAATGTGAAATTTCTGTAAGCGTAAAGCATACGATTTCCTCCCAACTTGGACGGACCGTACGTTCTAGGGGTTTGAGAGGGGTTACAGCGAGAGAGATATTTATTTATAGGATCATGCATCACAATGCACCCACTCAGCCTAAGGTTCGCTTTAAAAAATATTATTTGTAGGAGAGAGGTACGATTAAAGGCACGGCAATTGTACGACAGCCGATAGTATCATTATATATCGGTTTTTAGGTGAAATGCTCGTACTATGTTTGTCACTTTTTTTAAGATATTCCAGTTTATTGTTTTAAAAACGATTCCACACAAAATAGGAGTAAACCACGCGTCACGATACGTTCGGTCACGACTGACACTCATCAGTCGTACCTAGTTGTGCGGCCTGGACAACTGAATGAAGAATTGAAATCATCATATTGTTGAAAGGGAACAAAATACCCTGCAGGAAATTCCATGATCAAAATCAACACATTATTTTTATCTACCTATACAAACTATCATAAAAATGACCGTTAAAAAAACCCGAAAGCTAATGTTACAAATCAATTAAATTGCATATACTTTAAAAATATATCTTATATGAATTAACTAATTATCCGCCGAATGGTACTTTCTCTAGTCTGAGATATCCACTTCTAATCCTTGTTGCTATCCTGTGGTATTTACGCTCAATAATAATACGTGTTATTCAACACAGAACGATTACCTTCTTCGTCTTCTTTTCGGATTTGGAATCGGAATGGTGCTAGCGGCACACGAGGCATCTGAAGTCCGAGAGGAGCGTCTCTTTGGTTCCTCATCCGGTTCTTCCGTAATCGTTGTTTATAAGAAAGAGCATGACAAGGACGCACGCAGTGGCGATCGAGATCGCGGCGGCGGCCATAGGTCTTTTCGAGGAGATCAACAAGGCCCAGTAGATTATCGAGAAGATGAGTATTACCCTCAACGTAACAGTGGACGAGGCGGGGGACGCGAAGCTGATCAGGAGGTTCGCAAAGAGCACGGCATTAAAGTATACCCTCCTCATAATCTTGACGACCAACTTGTCCAACATGGTCGAGAAAGGGACTTGGTCCGTGATCGTTTCGGCAGGGACGACCCACACGACGCCCGACCTCCTCTTCGCGACCTCAGAGGAGATCGTGCCGACGTCAGCCGTAACGGCGGATCAGTTGTGCGGGCCGCGGGCGACTCAAGAAGCCACCGAGACGAACGAAGGGATGGCCGCGACCGACGTCACAGACATGGCAATTTGTGAGTAAAGTGCAACAACCCGTTTTTCTTTATGTATACGTTCCGATCTCTTATAATCAGTCAGACTATAACATTTATTCCCTGCCATGCATGCAACTCAGTCGACAAGCAGATTAGGTTGGACGGTCTAATCTGGTTTGCATTTAAAGATGGTAAGAAAATTCACCATAAGTCAGACTATATAATATGTTAGTTGTTTCACAACGTTTTAGGTTTTCATAGATACAAAGTAGATACCGAGCTGTCATAATCAAACCGCAAACATCGCCCGTAGGCGACATTTTTAATAGGTCTATGTATTATGAAACGTGTAAACGGAATGCTCGGTGTCCATTATCAGGGTGGAAGATGACTACTTTGGGACATTGTCAAGAGAGCCTGTTGCAGGCTGTTAGGGAATGCACAATAGTTTTTATATTCAACGCGATTTACAACAATGAATTTGTGTCACACAAGATATGTTTCGTAATGGATGCGAAAGCAGACGAGGTACCGCGTCTCACTTCCCAGCTTTAAGTTCGTCTTCAATGTCTTTTTTTTACTAGCGTGAATACTACATAGCTAACATTGAAACGTTCTATTTATAGGTCGAACAATGGACTTTATTTACGATTAGCCGTAGTACCATAGTCATTAATTGGTCAACTAAATTTAATTTTTTCTGTCGCCATATTTGATGCGTTATCGAACGAACAAAAAATGCATAGATGTGTTGAGTTTTTGTTTTCCCACCAACCTATTGGGGTGCAATCACCTATTGAAGGACCATCAGATTTGAATATTGCCTGAAGCAAAGGCTCCTCTAAAATGATTATGCTGCCGTCTACCGTTTGGTAGTTCTCTCTGTTGAAGTGATATTCATCGGCGTACAAGGGCAAACATTTTTTCTTGTACAAATTCCAATTTCACTGAAGGAAATTAGGGTTCTTGCGCATTTTGACAACCGTGTGTACATTAGTACACTCTGCTTGCATTCATATATATCGCTTCTTCTTAGCGCCTTGGTTCGAAACCACCCTGGGCGTTCGATAATGAGTTCGTACCTGGTATAGTTTTTTCCTTACTTTTGCAGTCGAACCGCCGACAACCAGATTCAGTTTCGTTAGCAGAAATCGGCAGGTCTGAATCGGCATAAGTAAAATGTACGCTGATCAAATACAACTATTCCTTAACACCTCGGTGGATTATGCAGGACGCATATATCTCGATGATGTTTCTTTTAAAGTACTCGTCGTGCAAACGAAAGAAGAAGGATACACATCCTGTATCTCTATATGTGTACGGATTGCTTAAACTAAGCGGAAAAGCCTTCTCGTCCTTATGCTTAATATCCCAATTCAGTCCGTTAGCATCGCATCTAGCTGTTATACATAGTTTATACCATCCTGATGCGAGCCGGCTCACCTTTATTTTTTTACTAACGTATTAAGGTTTGTCGACCTAAGATGAACGCATAAAACATCCAGATAATAGGGACGATAGTTTTTCGCCTATCTACAAAGTTCCATAGATATTTCAGGCTGAGGAGGTGCGTGCATACTGAAAATCAGAATGCACGAATACCGAACGTTTGTTCCACTTAAGTATTTTCTCGGTAGCAAGCTTTAGATTATTGTCAGTCGAAATTAAATCCTATCATTCTCCACTTAGATACGATGTTAGCTGAAGTTACATAACGTACGATAAAGCGTAATAATTTATTATTAAGTTCCTCGACGTGGCGGAATCGCAATGAATATTATAGTAACGCAAGCAATGTAACCTGATGTCTAATAGCTTGGAGTAATTTTTAATTGCGCCAATGTCCCCTCAACGATGCAGAAAACGTAATCAATACATAAATACCGTTATACTATATGCTCCGACTAATATCTATAGCGAGGAAATACAGTAACTCACAGCTGGAAGCTGTCATCGTTTTGCCCACTCCCGTGGACTGATCCCAACGTAGTTGCGCACCATAAAATGCTGGGAGGTTGTAAATGGAGCACCCGGTGATTCATTCACCCGTCAAGTATCTTTCACCTCCACAAGCAATCAGGCGTGGGGGCCTGCAGCTGTATAAAGCTGGACCTAACTCTACTTATTATTGTCAGTAATGAATACTACGCAATTATTGTAATGTTTGCCGACAACAGCTAAGCAAATTAGACACTTAACTAGATATATGCTTCGCGAGAAGCGAATTAAAGTGATAAGCTTAATACAGTTATATAATATGAGATTGGCTAATTAAATGCGAAACGGAAAGTATTATCTTGCTATCAACTTCTCACACTCCGAGGGAGTAACCGAAATCCTAGTGAACTATCCATCTGAAAAAATCAGTCTTTCCCTTAAAGGCCCTTATATATATATGTCCCCTATAACCTAGCTCCACGGCATACCTACGCATCGTTGCATCTGCCATTTCCCCTTTGAAGGTCTTTTTTTGCTTTTCAAGCGGAATGACTTGTGGGTGTAAGGGCATAGCGCGCACATA
Source organism: Varroa jacobsoni (assembly GCF_002532875.2). Lineage (NCBI taxonomy): Eukaryota > Metazoa > Arthropoda > Arachnida > Mesostigmata > Varroidae > Varroa > Varroa jacobsoni. Next base: position 10,784 of record NW_019213740.1, read on the forward strand.
TCAGTCGTTTACGAACGTTTTCATTAGATATAGCAATGTGGACAGTTAGGGCTGCAATTTCTTTCACTCCCCTATATCACCATACATCCTCCTATCGATGTTTACATGCGTGCAGTATGATACTTCCTTGTATTTAGCTTAGTTGTCAATATGAAAAGATCATAATTCCTATGCATATACGTCCTTAATTATTTAACGATTCGTAATACAAATGGGGCATGATTTGACCGCATTGTGGCGCAAAAAGTTCTATGTGTTTTATAGTAACTCGGTTTTCCTCCTTTAACAAAACGTAGACCATAGTGTTTAGTATGCTTTTTTATCAGCCTGTCTGTTTCGTCACTTGGCTGTTATAAAATGCGAATGGCCCCTGTTTAATTCTTCGTTTATCTAGTTTTAATAGACAATGCAAGTGCAAGGGCATACTCGATATGGAAATAATAACAAGCTATATTTTCTTTATCTGTTCATTTCACATAAACTACAGGGATTTTGACGATTTACCCCTGGCCGAGGTAGGTACTTATCGTTTTGTGAATTCGCAATTACCTCAACAAACACCACGGAATCCTTCACCAACAGACTTCCTTGAGCCTCGTCCGCCGTGTGCTCGCGAACTTGACGTCTGCAGCTACAGTCACGATTATCCCACGTACGTAATCAATGTTGAACGACTACTCATTAGACGTTTCTTAAGACTCGCACACTAAAAGCAGAACTCGATAGGATCAAACAAGTATATATTATCAATCAATGTGATTTTGCAAATAAGCTGACAATATTCGCAAAGCTTCAATGAGAGTCTGCCATTTGGAAAAAGTGCTAGGAAGAAGTTCTTGTCGAGTACGTTAAAGGAATGGAAGTTCCTCTTTTATTATTTAAGAACCTTTTATTTGCATGATCATTATAATTAAGTTGACATATAGGAGAACTTTGACTAGTCGAGCGCAAACGTCTTGACAAGAGTGAGCCAGCTAATTTCTATTAAGTGTCTAATTATGGTCGTCTCTTGTCAGAATCGCTCTCGATTTACCGAAGGGTAACGAAGTTAAATTAGTACAGCGAGCAGCACTTCATTTACCATTGCTGTTTGCAGAGAGACAGAGGCCTGGGTTTATATATATATATATAGTATCAATTTTGATTAGTGTCGTCTACTTGTTGACATCGTTGTCAGCAAGCTGCTATCTGTCTTTTTGCCTCTTGAAGTGTTCCAAGTACGTGGGGAGTACAAAACATGGATATCGCTCCGGACGAACAAACGAATATTTTATGAACCTTTTAACTCTTAAACGTGTATAATACCCTCGTCAACCGAAGCCCGCGATATCTCAAGCGAAATTTCGTGTTTCTCTGATCGTTTGTGCCTCATTCTGTAAGCCAAGACGATACCGAACGAGAAGCTAAGTGATGTGCGCATTATGCCGCTCTGAGGAAGTTCCTGCATTCAGACGTATTTGGAGAAAGTTTCCGTGTTCAGACATGTTAGTCATCTCTGCCTACAAGCTAATACATATGGATATTAACTGTTCATATTGTTCAAGTAGGGCAGAGGTGGGACCGGTCTGGCAATTGCAAACAGTGCTTTAACTGTTCTTAGAGTGCTATGCCTAAATAGTACAAGCTTTTGGTATTTTACGAATATTTATTATATTACGATATCACGAACAATACGCGACCAGACAAAGCGGTTTTTTTCACGCCCACCACTTACCACCCCCATTGCCCTCAGATTGTTGTGTAAAAAAGCATTTGTTTACAAATCTAAGGAATATGCAAAGTGGTCTAGGTTCGAAAACAAATGTTGCTTAGCATCGTATTTAAAAAGGGCCAGCACAAAGGGCGATTTCAAGTATATAATAAATAACAGTGCCAGAGGTAAACCTCGGAATCTTTTTTGCTGTTTCGCATATGGTTTCGGATTTATTCCGTTGCGGATAAATTCGAATTTCAACCTATTTACTATTAGTTAGTTTAATTTGATTAATTTGAAATTAAGCTCCTGTAGACGTGTAACCCAGGCCCAGTGCTATCTAAACCTCACTGGACGAATCCTAGGCCGTCGTTGTCTACGTAATCTGCCTAGCGAAAACGACGACCAGGCTATGATATAATTAAGATTTTTTTTATGAATTGTTTGTGCGCAGAGATTCATTTACACTGTTCGCTCGAAATTCAGTTTGAACATTTGGAACAATCTGGCGATTCAGTCGTTTGAGGCAATGTAATTTGTCGGTACGGGCACGAATGTCGCCCACATCAAGGCCAAACACCAGCAGGCGCTGGATGCTAAGCTGCAGCAGAAACAGAGAGAGAGAGAGAGAGAGAGAAAAACGGAAACGTAACTGAGAGAGAACAGGACGACGGCGTAGTGTTAACAGGGTTAGGATTAGGGGGGGCGCCGAATGAATCTGCCATTTCGTTCGGCCCATTTGGATGGGTCAAGAGTTTCGTCAGTAATGACGATCCATACGATAATGCCGAAGCGTGTTTGAAAGCCCAGTGCGTGAATAGGTGACTGTGGTCGTGGTAGAAACGAGGCCTCGAACGAATGATACCAACTGGAAATTTCAGACTGAGCGAAATTGCGTTTCTTCTTCTGCGTTGAGCTAATCATAGGACGAAAGGATTCATTATGCTCATAGAGATTTGTGAATGTGATCCATTTGGACCCGCAAATCTGTTCTTGAGTACTTTCGCACGCTTTGCGACGCTACCGTCACGAAGATACTACGAATTTAATACTCCAGATAAAAGCCAATGACAGATATTGTGTATCGATAAGACGATCTAGATTTCTACAACCATGTCAAAATTAGTCCAGATGTTAGAGTTTTAAAAAGCAATATTGTTTTTGGCCGCTTTCAATTGGGGGATATCCAAACTTCGATATAGGAGTGCTATAAATAGGCAGTCAAGAAGTTAAAAATTAATTCTCCGATTTGAGTTCTCCATAGACTGTACATAATAGCAGCGTCGCCATACATCTAGGCCGTTTTGGCGATGCTTTATACAATTTTTCACAATTGTGTGTAAAAATTTGTGTAGCGCCCCATATCCGTTGGGACCTACTGGCAAAAATTGCTTCTTGGCGAAGTTGCGGTGTCGTGCCATGTCATAGGATAATGAAAAGTTCATCAATATTTTTTTACAGATTCTAACTGCAGAAAAGTAGTAAGGTCTGAGGGTAAGGAAATATGTGGCAGGGTCGTTGAAATGACCTTGCCAAGTACAATTGTAAATAGAAGCTGATGTTCTTAAGTTTGGAAGAATCCTTTTTGTTTTTATAATTAATCAGTAATTAGAGGTACATAGGTTTAATTAACAAAAAGTATATTTAACACTTTCCATTACAAGCTTAAACTACACTTAGATAAGGAAAAAGCTGCGAAATTTACGACAATACATACTTACATTCTCTAAATTTAGCTTGTTTCGCAGCTTCTTCCTTATCTAGGTGTAGTTTAAGCTTGTAATAGTTTTATAAAACAAAAATAAAATAAAATAAAAATAAAAGTTTTATAAACTAATCTCTAATAGCTTTTCTCTTTAAACTGTTTAATTTTCTATATATCATATGCATAGATCACATGACAGGCATGATTGTATATAGGAAATGGTTGTGGTCTTTGAATCAGTGCAATGTTCCAGAAAAACAGTAGTAGCATTAGTTGACGCTGCATTAACGTTAGATGTCAAAACACTGGGTGTGTCCACAACTTAATTTTTTCCTTAGTATTAACTTATAGGGTAAGTTAATACTAAGGGTAAGTTACAGGGTAACTTGCCCTCAATCAAATGATGAGCCTCACCTATCATAATATATAAGCCAAATTGAAAAGAACAGATAACAGACAATATTGAAGTGGTTTCCTCGATCATAACCTAGCATTTTTATTTCTGGAACAAGAAATTAGACGTCCTAGCTTCGAGTTTTTCTTGTGGGGGATAACTGGTAGGGGGATAAGTAGGCAAATAAGCCCATCTGGGGTTTATGTGTGATACCAAATATAGACACGGTTACAGTGGTAAATAATAACATAGATAAACATATTAGATCTATTTGCGAATTGGCAACGACAAAGACAATTTTCGGAGCTGATAAGCAAAGAAGTTATCACGGGTAAACAGGAAGTTTCCTTAGAGCAAACATACAAAACTTTGTATGTTTCTCAGGTCAGGAATTCTGTGATCTAATAAGATACACGGTTATTTGCAATGCTATAGTGGTTCACCCGATATAAACATGATAGAATACGCGGCCGATATTTGGGTATGCTCAAAACGTAGCCAGTACCAGGCGAAAGAAACCGGCAACGGAATTAAGAACACTGCGGAAAGTTGCTATATGTATTGTACAATATTAACGACAATACAGTGAAACCACACCCATAAGCTTGACCTAAGACAAAAATCGATTTTTTTTTTTTTAAATTTTCGGCGGTTACTTTCGATTTTTGAAGCTTTACTTCAATAATAAAATGAATTGAAACCCCTTTCAAGCTTGCGAAACGGTCAGATACATAACCAGATTTATCTATACGTTATGGTTAGGTGCACTATCGAATATGTTTCTCGAGTAGACTATTCCTATCGCATAGAATGTTCCTACAGAATTCGTCAGACTTGCATTTTACTAGTGTACTGCTACTAAGCACCATCTGTCTCACTTAACGGTGGTCTTCACTCGATATATTAGGAATGCTCAAGATCGCATGGGAGAAATGATGCGTGATACGTTCGATTTTGAAATTTGGTGTCCATCAATCGTGTGCTTCGTATGACAGTGAACATTAGGTAAGGTTCTGAAGAACATGCTTGCCGGCTGTGCTTTAACAGCAAGACGGTGCGCGACTATGAAAGTTTGTTATTTGAGGACTGTGGAAGCGAAATACCGCGTCATCTTGAGTTGTCTGTTTACCTGCCTGTTAGCAAGCTACCCAAGTATCAGTGTCGACGAATAAAGCTCTCTTGAAGCCTCACTGTGTGTGTATGTATGACATAATATTCAGAAACCGTAAGAGATGGAGTGGTAGTAAAGCCGCTTGGCTCATGGGTCTCGAGTCGCTCACTGGAGGACCACTTCACGTACGTCGCCTTGCACTCTGTTGCGGTGTGGCCTATAAGCGGCTGAGAACGAGAACGACGCATGGTTATTGACGATAGCAAGGGTAGGCTGTCTCAAGTTGCGTCGCGGTGTTTACCTAGAAAAAGGACTACCTCAAAACTGTCCTTCTTTGACGCCCTGCATTTCTCATCGAGAGTATCATTCAGTCCCGTTGCCTCCCCTTGCCTTTGGAGTATGAGTCCCCCCCCCCCCCCTCCCCTGACTTCGTTTGCTAAAGACAGTTTGTCGAACAGCCCGATAAGGAAGCAACTCGAGCTCAATTTCAAAGAAATAAAATGGTAATACCAGTTCCTAAGCTTTTCAGCTCTCTATCTCCTTTAAAAATAGAGAAAAAAACAGACTACGCGAAATGAGTAAATTCAGGTCGGTTATCGAAGGTTGGAACAATGTCGAACTGAGTTGAAAGAGCTCTTTAGAGACTTCGAGATGTTGACAGGGAAACTACGAAAGGGATAAGTATAATAATGTTTGAATTTGGGTCAGGTCCGAGCCGCCCACTGTCATCTCAAGAACTTGTTGGCCGAAATCGCGACCAGCGCACACGTTCGTCCTGTTGGAAAGCTTCAAGGTAGAAGTTGTTTGTTAGACTATTCGCCGAAGTTGCTTCCTCAAGGAGCTTAGGAAATTAAGTCATTTCTGTTAAAGACGACACTTTTGTATCATCTGGCTGTGCATAAACGTCACATTATCTATAATGAATTTACGCGTGCAGAGCGTTAAGTACTTTAAAATAGCATATTAGTTCTAGTGGTAATGATAAACGTTGTGATTATCTCGGATTTCTGAACTCGCTAAAGACTAAATAAGGTATGATAATCGCAGCAGTGTTTAGCTTGTAGATTTCCGGTGAAAATAGTTTTTTACAAACAATCTTATATGCAAATGAGTAAACTGGGTTATATATTTTCGTGGCCCTTGGCGAAGTGTTTGGGATTAGCGTATTAAAAGCATACAAACCTGCGGCTCGCAACATAAACAATCACCGGTAACATTTATGGAATAATAACAATCAACGGTTTTTTTTTTCCGGTTAGCTTCCTAAATTATAATTGCCAATTTATGATACTAGATGTCTGTACACCATATAACGCAATCAGATAAAGTAAAAATGCATTCTAGTTGAATCTTTTGCTCGCGATACTATTCGGGAAACTTTTTCCTACTCTAAGTATTCTTATGCAGTCCTATAATGTGTGATCGCGTTCAGCTCAGTACACTAATAGATCAACTACGAAACCTTCGAAGCGTCGTTAACGCTTTACTAACTCTAAAATTGCTATTACGTACCGCGTACGGCAAGAACATGATTGTGGAATATGGCCAAGATTTGTACAAGAGCATGTAAACGCCGATCTTCGACAGGGAACATCCCAAGGGCGCACACTTGACCAGAATTCATCCGCCTGTACGGAGGTTTTCGCCAGAGCAGACGAGTCAGCTTTTCTAACTTTCTACAGAGATCTGCATATCATTCATTATGGAGATTATTCAGGAATATCCTATAACTATGCTATTCAGGCAAACATTTTGTCAGAACAGAAAAATCCCGCTACCAGATGTCACGGTTTTAGGGTCAACTTCTCAGTCTGACCGTTCGTATTACATATACTATTTTTCTTCGGAATAGTCCGTATATATTAATTATTCTAAGTGATCAGAAAAATACTCGAAAGCTGCAGCTTTTGACCATAGTTTGATACCCTCGTGCTTGACGCATGGCCCAAACTTGTGACGAGATTAAAACGGGGACGTAAAAATTTGCCGTTTTACTTCTCACATCAAGTATCGCTGACTGTCACTTTCTAAATGGCATTCTACGCACGTTTGCTGCGCACTGCTTCTAAAAATAGGAGTAATAATTGTGGTTTTGATAAACCTCAACTGAGGGAATAATAGCGGCAAAGAAGCGTCATGTCCATCGCTCAGAATTTAGTTTGTCTCAGTGTTTATGTACTGGGCTATGCGAACTACTAGAACAACGTTTCAGTTGTTTTTTCGCAATACCCATCGGAAAGCGCGGAAATAATCAGAAAGGAAAACTTGAGGTTGGCCTCAGTCCGCTTCGCGGGGTACCACTTGATATAGTACCCCGTATAAAGCCTTCTGAGTCATCAGAAACGTGAGCTAAAACGCAGGTATATAGATACGAGCGCAATTCCCCACTGTATCCCGCTCTAACTAACATAGACGTGTGCAGAATACATTCAAATAATACGTTAGCGAAGACGGAAAAGGAACTGCTAATCCAATCGAACACATTTGGGCACCCTCTAGAAGTGTTTTTGTGAAGCGTGTTTCTACACGACCGATACTTTTCGACAACGCGGGACCCGTCAAGGTCATTGCTAACAGCGAGGCAAACGAAAAAACAACGGGAAGAAACCTCTTCCGAGGGTACTGCGTCTGGCGTATAGGAGAACGCAGTGGAAAATTGTATGGAGAAGAATTACTTCAGACTTTTTTAACTCTAAATTTATCTTCCTGATCCATCATTGTTATTATTAGTTCAGTAAAATCATTGAGCTAATTTGGTAGACAATTATCGCCGCCAGTGTAATCTATCGTACGCTACAGTATATCGATGGTAGAATCCGTTCAACGTTAACCCTTCGCTCTTTAAATACACTTTTACAAAATGAGTCCATCTTTCCTAACTGTGCATTTTCCACTCTGAGTACGATCAATATAAAACCAATTGATCTGGTGAATCAGCGATTATAGTCATATGTTTACTCAGCGTAGGTAATCCAAGCGATCAGCGATAATAATCCTAACCGTTTACGGCTATCGCATTAATCGCGTATCGTTGGGTTTGTGACGGCGTCTCCCATTTTCGCCTCCGGCTTCAACGAAAGATGCACTAGCCGGTTGCAAGCATCTACAGTTTTGATACTTACTTCTGTTGCTCGCATTTTCGATAAACAGCCAACAACTTTTATGCATGAACACCTGCCTCCGATACGTTACATGAACTGGACAGGGTCGAACAGCCACTGTTCAGTGGCATTCATTGAGGGCAAGGCAGATCGGACAAGTTAACGAGGCCTCGTACCTTCGACCGATCAACCCCCAGTACCTTTGCATTTTGTTTTCAATGCATGAGGGCGTCGTACTGCCTTCTTGCAACTTAAGCTTTGCTATTTATTATTAGTCGGTCAGAACTGGCATTTGCAATTAGGCTCAAACGTTGTTGCTGAGTTAGCGACCTGTGTAGATGAGGTTCCGGGTCAAAATCTCCAAGATGCTTCTTTCTACCCGTAGATTATATTGCTTATTATTAACGGCAGCTCTAGGTAACTGCTTTTCTTTTGCCATATACTTATTGAAAAACACTTGCATTCACAGATAGACTAGAAACTGAAGGGCGTAGATTGTTCTATGTTCCCAAGACATCTCTTGCTGACTAAGGTCCGTCATATGAAATCCCTTGCGATGCGTACTGACACATGTGAGTCTTGATGAGAAAAATAGAAAACTTGAAACTAGTAGATTTATATTGTATCATGTTCTTGCAAGCTTCACTCGTCCAGTACCTATTTGAATAGTAGTCATAATTTTGGTACAATATGTTGCAGAAAATTAGTCGAGCATAAATGGTGATTGTCGGAACAAGGATCAGAATCAGACGAAAACTGCGCGCAATCTACAGAAATCACTGTTTGCACAGTGTCATTTCGAGATACAGAAATATGACGTTTACGCCTAAGTGTCTTTTATTTATTTCCATTTAAAAAGTAGGCCAATTACGAATCGTCGAGTTGAAGGCTTAAAAATTCAAGATTCTATAAACTTGTTTTACACAACAAAGAGGTATGAGTATGACCGCCTCTGAGAGACAAATAGAAAATACCTAATTGGTATTATATTGTGCACTTCAATTATTACAGGTTATTACACACAAATACATAGCCCCATCGGTAGTTTGTTTGTTAGAGGAAGGGCTTTGTAAACAAATTAAAGTTGACCAAATCATCAGACAATCGACGGAGCTGATTAGTCGAATATGGCGAAAACATTTTATCATAACTACTATTCAGGACTTTCTCCAGCTAAAATAGGATGGCTGAAAATTATCAGCATTTTGATCCGAGTACTATGGCTCACGAAAGAAAACGAAGTTGTTACTCCTGATTAGGGGGACTTAGGTGATGTTGGCTGGGAGACGATGGAAACTCACCGACCAAAGTTATCATATTCGAAAGAGCAAAAGGTCGAGTCAATGGTAAGAAGAGAGATACACGAACAGAAAAAAAGAATACCGAATTCCCTAAAGAGAACTACCCCACCAGCAGGTCAGTCTCTTTCCCTATTTCCTGCGATTTTGCAAAAGTAAAAGAACATTGGGGTTCACAGATTCTATTGGCTTTTCCCTAGACAGCCAGCCGGCTAGCAGGTGGAAAGAAATGGCAACAGCTGTCGTATTCGCTTTTCTTGCGGTTCTCGTTCGTCAAAACGTTTCATTTCCTGTGTGGTATTTTCCTTCTTGCTGAATGGATATCTCTAGCGTTGCGTGTATGGGCACATGCTTGTGTGGGGACGGTGTACGCTCCATTGGGTTTCGTACGTAGCTGCCCCAACTGCCAACAGCTAGGCGTTGCTTCGAAGTAGATGGTTATGATTTCGTACTGCCAGTAGCAACCAAACGGAGCCCATAGACCGCTGTCTCCATCTTCAGGTAAAAAGAGGAACTTGAAGATATTAAATTTTCTATCGCTTCTATACCAACATTGTCCACACTCTGTCCTCTACTGTGCCAGTGGTAAGGGGCAATAACCTCGAACTCGCTCAGTGATAGGTATTCCGTCAGAATATGTCGGTAGGATTGTCTAGATTGACTATTAGACCGTCGTGTTCCTATGTAGTAGATACAGATAGCTGAAGCAACGGGCGTTGCCGGGGGGGCCAAATGTTGGCTAAACTACATTGTTTTCGTGCTAGTTATTTTTCGAGTTATTGGGTTAATGTTGGAACCTGGTCACACCGTAGCACGACTTGTATGGAAAATGAATTCAATTTGTCTACGATTTAATTAAGCTTGGCACTCAGTCCCTAGACGAATGAAAAGCGAAGTTGCAGCTAAGCAAATTTATAGAAAAGTTTCTGTATTCAACTATTAATAGTATCACCTATCAATGTTAATATTGAAGATAGCTTAAACTTAACATATTTATGAAAAGAAATCGAGCCATGCTACAGTCTAACGCGCGCAATTACACTTAATAGAGAAATACCTGAATAGGTGAAAAATATGCGCTGATTTCCGATAGCCTGAATCATATTATAGGATCCGTTCACACCCGTGTGATCCGCCTGTTACCGATCTGCGTCTAGAATCGATTATTCGAAAACTGGTCGAGCGTATATGGTTGGCACTTACAAACAGAGATGATATTTCCCGACTTCTTGAAGTCCCAGAACGATCACCCAAGACAGCAGAAGGTTTTGCTGGAAACGGAAGCACTGTGATGCTGGATATAGAGCACAACGATAGCTTGCTCCAAAGAAAGATAGAGCGAAAACGATCGGGATAGGGATCGAAGGGCAATAATAGAAGCAAAGACCCAGCTTCTTAGCATTAAGCCAACTTCCAGACGTATTCCTCGTCGAGCTTTACAGCGACGAAGGACGAACCCCAGCTGGCTGGAAGGCGGGAAAGCGGTTGAGAGACGATCTCTACAGCACAATAGCAGGCAAAGGAGTAGTTTAGTCCGAAAAGAAGGACGACACAAAACAGAGGGGGGAAGGGGGTAGCGAGAGGCAAGAAAAGGCAAAAAGTTAACTTCGCGCAGCATCGTTGCTAGAATCATCGTTAGTGGACACATTGAATCTGCCATTCGCTAAAGGTCTCTTTGAATCTGAAGAGAATCGCGATCCTATCTATACGAGGAAACCGATGTTAAAGCAAAGCGTTACCCGAACATCCGGCGCAGATCAGTCACTCCCTGTTTTCAGTGTTTGGAAACCCACGTTTGCTGAGAAAAATAGCGGAACCGTTCTTAGCCTCCAAAATTTAATCTTTTTTTTCACTGATACCCGTTACACTAATAATTAGGTAAACTGAGTTAATACTCATGATTCGTGTCAAATTGGTAGTAATAGTACAACAATGTGTAGACGACTGAAAATAATACAGCATGATAAAAAGAGAACAGCCCTAATTGTTTGCTAGGTATTAATTACTGACAACGGAATGCTCCATTTGACCACTATGCAATCCTAAATTACCCTTATAATTAAATGTTAATGTATTGTGACCACAGTCGTCCTTCAGGCACAGGCATGCCCCAAATTCGAAACCTCGTCATCTCATATCATGTAAACTAGCCGGCATGCCCTGTCATAGGCATCACAGAAGCACGACTAATTCGGACCCCTTAGTTTCGAAATAGTGAAAACGTAACATTTATCACTCAGATTTTCGGTTCGTGACTCTTAGAAAGGTCGATGTTACGTGGGTTTGGCGAGTAAATTACCACCTGTTTCAGTGGCTTTCCGTTTTGTCTATCCGTTTATCTACTTACCTGTATATCTATCCATCTATTAAAAACGAACGAAAGTCCACTGACATTTAAAAGTTATTGCTCCCGTTTCCTATTTCTCGTCCAGGTCCAATAATAAATTCCAACCGACATACTCGTAATACGTCTTATATCGATATCCGCCTTTCTCCTCGTCACCGCGCACCAGGTAACAACCCACTTGGGCGCTGGATATCCTTGAAATTGACTGTCCATACAAAGAACGCCGATACGAAAGAAAATTACCGTGGGGTTGTCCCGTATTTATTTGCTTGACCTCTCCCAGCCTGAAGGGCAATTCCTTCGAGGGTTTCCTTATAAAAATTTCTCCCGTTTCCCTGCACCCGCTGCTGTTTCGTTGCTAGTTTGTTGTTCGCCTTTTTTTTTTTTCGAGAACCGCTCAACAGCAGCCAGCTTCTAGTGCGTCCCCTTTGTGAGTTCCTCCCAGCAATCAATCGCAACCGTGGTAATGATGACTATTGCTGATCAACAATTTTTTGCTTGGAACAAATGCCACACTTCCTCTAGCGCTAACCCAATGCCGAATACCCTTTTCCCGACCCCCTGGTTAACTGCGGACCTTGTCGTTCCAGTTACTTTACCATTGTTACTATTGTGACGACTCATTGCAGCCTCACTAGACCTTGCCTTTAATATTCTCTAATATGCCGTTCCCTACTTTTTGCACTTGGCAACTTTCTCTGGAGTTGAGATCGACGCGGGCTGCAGCTTCGGGGAGAGAGTTGCAGGAAGTCGGCCGCATCGTGCTTAAACTTAGCTGTTGTTGCAAGATCTGGTACAGCTGCGCTGGCGGTGGCGGCGTCGTCCGAGTCGACTCCAGAGTCTGCGGCTATTCGATGAAATCGAAAATAAACTAAACTATTTCTTTCTAAATTAAGTAGCATTATTCAAATTATGGCAGATTGCTCGTCACGTCCCTGTAACAAAACAACGTGCTGTAGTTATTGTGTATCGCAACGAATGGCCTGACCAATTAAGCAAAACCCATACGAACAGTTTAGCGAAGTCCCGGGAACCAGATAGGGTAGATTCCTTACGGATAGAAATGCTGGTGTTGGACAGACCGATCAGAGCTGTAGCAGTTTGTGACAACTGAACATTACTTAATAAAAAAAACATAGAAAAAAAAGCTTATTTCGCAATACTTTTACTGTAATTATTTCTTTGCCTCATTCACGGACTGATGGATTGAACACTTGACTACCGAACACGCATGCCTTTTTAGCGGTCAATAGGTGGCTGTGCGTAGTTGGGCTAAAATGTAACTTGTACCTTACTTCGGCGCCGCCCACGGGTTAAGTACTCGTTTTCAAATTTGGAACTAGTCTTATTCTACCCAGGGAAACTGTTTCTGATTGTTTTCAAAGCGCCTGTACGCTTACGTAGTATTGCATAGCAGCTGTTAGATGCGCCGCCGTACGGTTAATTTAAAATACTATACTATAAAATACTGCCTAACGTACGTCTACTGATCATCGTAGTTTGAGCGGAGGAAACACGACGTCATATTAACGATATGCTGCGGCACCAGGATTTAGAATTTAACCCTTTCAGCTGAGACGGAAATTCGTAATACTGCTGTTCTAGTAATTAACGCTCATGGTAATGGATCGCCAAAGTTTTTAGATTCAAGGTTGTACTTGGTCATATCTATTTTCATTTTGGGCCCCGGTTTCTTCCTTATGGTATATGCCCAACGGGTGTTGATTCTACGCATAAGAATTTTTTTTTTGGTTTCCGGACAAAGAAGAGTCGTATAGAATAGAGATGTCGATGACGCGGAAGGTAGCGGCACACCGTATTTCTAATCTGCTATATGTTATACTTCTATGGCTCTGTTCACCAATTGTATTACTACGTATTATTATTTGAGAGATATTACCTTAATCACTCTACGTCTTCCTGCCGAACCCTTCAATCGCATTGTCGCTATTAATACTTAAGAATATAGCTGTACACCTTTGTGCCTGCTGAGAGGGGTAGAGCTCAGTTTCCGTTAGGATCAATCCAGCTAATAAACTGCCTATCAAGACGAAATTCACTAAAGACCGTTCGCAACGTCAACCTTAGTCGTTCCGTCAGATATGGTTGCGCCCCCCAGGCTTTCCTACCACGACACCATCCCGAAGCGTAGCTTAAAACGCCAAGTGTTCTGTGCTTGTCGTTGTCCATAAAGCATTCTCTAGGTTATACAGGACATCATCACTAGCTTCGTAGCAGTGTGGGTCTCGTTCAGGCGGTGGCAGCAACGGCTATAGGCAGACCTGCTGACTTAGCAGTCCTGCTAATGTCATGACATACAAGCAAGAAACTCATTCAATCGTCTTCTGTCCTGCTTCAATTAGACTGTCCTTCCATTTTCCTACTCGACAAGAGCAACTAAATAGGATAGAGCAGTTGTCCACGACGCCTTCGTTCAACGCCGTACTTTGGTCAGTGCGTTGCTGGTTTGAGCGTATGGTCTCTTCTCAAGCACTAACTGGCTTACGGCCCTAGCGCAATAGCGGTATAAGCTGGTGGACGTTGGGAGATTGTTACGAGAGAGCTTTTGGCGTCTCTATGGTGGTGGTCTCACCCACACCCTCTCATTCCTTACCCCCTCCCCTCCCTACTCCGACATATCCGAAAAGCCATCATGTGCTTCTGTTTTTGAGCTCTGTGGATGTAAACGCAATGTTGCCCGTGGGGCAGCAGCGATAAAGCGTTAGGACTAATGCCAGTTGCGTACTATGACATTGATGGTGGAGGCACGCTTTGGCAGAGCTCTTTTTTGGGCCTGGACTGGGGAGAGAGGATAAATGGGCGGGGCACTGTAAGGGTCCGCCGGGTCAGCTGATTTCGGTTCAGGCGGCAGGAAGGCTGTGGTCACTCACTGCTGTTACGCTGAGAACAGATAATCCCTTTTTCGCAGAGCGTGCGCAGCTGGTGGGCCTTGCACTACGGCTACTTTTTTCCCACTCAGCCGGCGATCGACGCCAACTGCGCTGGTAGGAAAGCTGGAGGTAGCCGTTGTGCTTTTTTGATCTAAGCGCCGAAGTGGAGACCTTCGTCCGTGAAGGCAGTGTCAACGAATTGAGGCGAATTGCGACTGCGTCTGACCCAGGACTCCCATTTATGGCGACTGAAGAGCCGAAAGCTTGAAGGCTTAAAGAAAGCTGCCATTAATGGTTCGTATGCGGTGCGTGTTTATGTTCACCCCGTATATATATATATATATATTCAACTTCAGCGCAAATGGGTGGGTGGCCGGCCTTTTTACTTGAGGGTTCTGTGGCTACAGAGAACTGATCTCTGGATTAAAGACGAAGAATAATGAGGATGAAAAAGCAAAACAAGGCAAACTCCGGTGTCGTGTCCCTGTTAAATTAGTTAAAAGAAGAGAATAAAACTGTAAAAATAATTACTGTTCAACATGACTCCAAAGGAGGGCCGACATATTACAATGCGCTTGTATCTTCATGGATTAGACAGCAACGATGCAACCTCTAGATTTTTAAGAAATCGGGATAAATCGATTTCGTATCAACTGAGGTGTAAAACCGATAGTAGAAACGCGTCGTCTCCGTTCACTTTTGTTTTGCATTTGTTTTAGCCCTCATCATAGATGAGCCAATTAGGCATTAGATTGCAAGCAGTTAATATCTTTGGGAGCACTCGACTCGCGCTTCAACTAAGCGCATTCGGCCAAAATACTGTATTTTACGTTACATTACACACAGGAACTCCTGATATAGAAAACAAAAATATAAGGACGCACCATATTAATATTGGTATATTAATCCACTAACAGACGGCTGTATATTTGCCCTCCAGCATTAAGGTATCACAGCTGTTTCTGTAGCAAGCACTGACATTAATTGTCTTTTCGAAAGCCTTATGTCAAGTCTCTGAAATCGCTTGCTTTGAAATCGATCGGATTACGCAGAAGGAGGATGCATCCCATAGTTAACCGTATTAAACACTCAGGTGGAAATACGGACGGACACATGTGCAGTATTAATAACGTGAAGCCAGAAATGATTCTCACCCTTTAGTAATGAAATTGATGGTGAGTAAATGGAACGGGTAAAAGATAACTGTTTCTAAATAACACCAAGAAAATACTAATAAAAATTGATAAATCCTCTTAATAATGTAATTGATTTTTCCCTTTTACATTGGTTAGCTGGATAAATTTTACCTGAACGGAATAATTGAGCTAATTAAAATGAATTCAGTGGGTGTCAAGACACATTCCCATGCTGCTATATTCTTCTAGGCACAAATACGTACGTATATATAAACGATTTAATAAATATTTATAATATATAAATAAATATTTAGGTTATAATCAAATATACGATTGTAGCCTGAGAAATAGCTACGTTAAAAATCGTATATTGCGTATAATTTAATGAGAGTTGAGCGTTTACCATGGATATATATATATATATATATATATACATGGATGGAGGCGCAAATAATTACAAATAATGTACATGATTTGTTTATTACAGTGAAAAAGTTCAAACAATTGTAGATCGTTACTACAATCAAATGTACGACCTCTACCATGCAATGTACAAGATCCCTCCTCACGAGGTTCAGTGGGTTGAAAATTACACCCATTCGTTCAACGAGGAAAAGCAACATGGAGAATTCGTCTGCCAAAGCGAAACATCCCACATGCGTATTGGTAGGTACCTTTCTAATTTTTGTTAGTAGATTTCTCTACCGACTGAACAGAAAAACATGATTTATATATTATGAATTTTTATTCGCATACATTATATAATATGTGTCCTTGACGAGACTTGCTTCAACGACTTAGATGCACAACGTATGCGCATAGAGGACCAAGAAATGTTTTCCATGTATTAGCCACAATTAGAACAACAATCGCCAATAGACAATAGGTACCTCTTACAAAAATAAACATATATTCTAAGGTTAAGTTACATACTTTTACTTTTGCTACTCGTTGGATCAGCCTCTTCCAAATAGTTCTCTAGTGGCTTAAGGTCCACAGCTCAATTGAGCCATCTCCGCAAACAACAGTAGCCTACAAATTTCAGCCATCCATCAGTCAACACAAACCCTTCGTACAAGTCTATGGGTAACTTCCTTCAAGGGCACCTTGCCCTAGTGGACATTCGAGTTCGAGGGCCCTCATGTCGTAGCAAGACACAATGTTCAATAGAATTAGGTCTGGCGTTCTTCCGAGCTTCTATGGAAGCTCTATCTGCGTTGGTCGTTGGTGCCCTAGGCCGATAGCGAATGCGCGGTCCAACGCAAAAAAGATGATCCAAGGCTATACAAAGATGCTTCTGACCTTCCGATAAAGTATCATGGAATGCTCGCTGTTGGAGGCGGTCGCATAGCAACGGATCGCAAGGACCAAGTTTGGCAAGTGTCGCCTAAGGGACACGATCGTGTAGCTTCGATGGATGCCAAGAAAACTGTCACGGACGGCTGAGCTGCCTAGGCGTGCCAAGCGTCAAGGCCCAGGCCCCAGGTCTGCACTTGAGCCATGTGCCGGAGTTTCTCTCCAAGAAGCAAGCAGCGCCCGAAGCAGAGAAGATAATTAATTACCACAAAAAACTTTCTGCGATCAAGTAGATCCTGGCACCCGGGTAGCACACAATATTCCCTAATGGTTCAAAGGAACGCGACTTATAGCGGACGCTGCAGCAATCGAACGCATGGGAAGGAGAGACCAGATCAGCGCTCTTTTTCGTCCTTGTCAGTTGGCGTAGTTCAAAAACTTCAGTGAACAATGAGCACAGCGTTTGAACATCACTGCTATCGCATTAATCTTCAACCGCAAAATCCTTGCAAAGAATATTTTAAACTAATGAAACGTTATACGTAAGGATGTTCCTCACCAAGTAGGAAAAAAGAACGATATGTTTTTGCTTGAGGGTCCTCTACTTATCAAACAGAAAACTGCAAAAACTTTGAGATGTTCATTAAGTTGTATAAGTAATTTTGTCGGAGATCGTACATATTTATGAATTGATACTCTTAATTAATTTTACATTGTTTTATATACACCTATTCCCTTATTATTAACACGTCTATGAGCGCTGATATGTTTATGAGTGTATAACGATCACGGTCAACAGGGAAGAAGCAGGTGCTATTCGATTCCACTATGGACAGTTTCGGCTGGTCCAGCTGCACTCAATTCAGACAAATCTAGCGGAAGACCTAAGCCGTTCACATTCCTTCAGTGTTCCTCCTGACCCTTGGCAGCAATCATCGGTACAAAACATTGCCTGTTATTTCAGTGATCGTACAAATGTTCCGTTTATCTTCGTATTTACTCGAATATAATTGCCGCGAACGACAAGTTCCGGCTTGTCTGCCAAGCAAAGAATGCGGCTTATTGAAAGATCGCAAGACAATGTATTAGGAATAATATGGCCTGATAAAATAATTAAGGCGTTTAGTAATTCATCCCTGATACCAAGTGTTATAGCTTCTTTGATAGTTTACAGTTAGCCAGCGCCATCTTTTATGTTGTTTCGTGAGCCTTCCATTACTGCTGCTTAGCTTTTTCTGTCATTGGCGTTTCGCGTGTTCAACCACCGTTACCTTGTCGACGACAAAGCACACTCAGATATTGCCAATCATAAAGACGTTTACCTTTAGCCATGTCGATATATGCTGACAGCAATTAGCTGCCATTAGTAGATAATTTCATTGGGAACTAAAATTAAAAGTTAACTAAATCGATCACTAACTACCAAACAACTTGAAAAAATTAGAAATTATGCATACGGAACTCGAATACACTTTAGATAGGTTTAATGTAGGTATTTGCTTTTGAAAGACTTGCGTTGTAAAGGTCGACGCCAGCTCGCAACAACACATAGTAAGGGAATGATGAAACGAAGAGGTCTAGGACAATGGTATTCGCCTGCAGCGATGACATCAGCAAGAATCGATAGAGTGCAAGGTATAGCTGCCCTTGCAGTTACGTTTTCAGACCTGAGCTCAGCTGTGCTCCTCGTGACCGATTTCGGCACTTACACTTCGATTTCCCTTCTAAAAGAGCACAGAAGGAATACGGTCGACCAGCTAAGAACCCAGTTCATCAGTTTTCGGCGCGCAGTTCCTAAACTACTACAGCAGGGCACACGAACGTTCATCTAAACATGGGGCTGCATATGCAGCTCCATAAAAAGACATTTCGACGCCTGTTTAAGCAGAAGTAACGAAACGACCTTACTACTTTTATAAAAGCACCCTATTCCACCAGCGCCGGCAATCGCGCAGACCTTTCATATCGACACTACTACAATTTTGGATTCTGACTGTGGTTGGTGTCGGCTATGACGGTGGTAGTGCTTAGGTGATAGTCGGCACCAGCTAAATCTGAGTATTTTAGCATTAGCGCTAGTATCGACGTGCGTATGTCTGCAACGTGCACATTTAGACGGCGTCGCCCCCGATATTTTACGAGAGCGGATGAGTTAGCTAACAAAGAGTAAGAAAGGGCGCAAGAGAGGGTATCGGAAGAGACAAGCAGTTTTGCCTTCGACCAACGTTGACAACCGCTATGAACCGCTGTAACGGAACCGGGTAGCCGCTTCCAAAAAACAACGTGTTTTGAAGGTCGAACGGTCGGCGACGAGCTTCATAACAAAGCCTTTTCTTCTATTCTTGTGCATTTCGAAATTCACCCATAGCAAAGGCTATTGCTACTGTGATAACGGCCCTAGGAAGGGAAAAAGAGGGTTTTATGCTTCACCAGCCCAGGACGCACAGGAACGACAGACAGACAGACGGTCTGCAACTTCGTTTTTGAAACTCACATCTTAGACAGATAACAATACGCCTTGAAATAGCGTTGAACCCCCCAAGGCGAACTTTCGCAAAAGCTAACTCTTTTGTAGCTTCTTTACCCCGAGGCTTCAAACAGCAGAAGCAGACCTTATCAACGAACCTCTTTACTTTCATCTCATCATAGCTTGGCCCATCGTTGGGACAAAAATAACGTAGTGCTTAAACATGACTCCTGTTGTACATCCGCTGGCGACTATTCTAATCCGATACTTTTGCCCGATTCTTTCCTTCTGTTATTCTATTTTGGATTGTAAAGGTTCTGGAACAAGACCGAATACTGTTGTAGTAGCAACCCAGTTAGTTGCACTATGTGCGCCCAACAGGTCCACGACTATAATGTCGTTTCAAAATACGGACATATAGATGATGTTGGTTAGAATATCGGTGTTTTTTTTTTAATATAATATGGTATATTTTATTTATATATAATAATATGGGTGGGTAAATAATTAGGTGCCTGCCGAATTGTCGAAAATCAAGGTTGATTAAAGCTGTCTTCACTCAGACTCTGCACAAGAAACACATTGTTACTTCATTACTCTACAGCGTTGTTTGAAGCTTTCTAACGGCATATTGCCACAGAAACCATGTGAATATGAATAGCGGATATTGCGTGTGCTTTGGACTATACAACCAAAATACGTGTACCTAAAATAATCATGAAAGATCCTCAAAAAACGAAACCACACCTGAAAACAGTCCTCGTTTTAGAGTACAACAATTATTACATAAAAATTAGATTTAAACTTTGATTTACAAGTAAGTTGTAGTTTGCGTTCGGTTCCTCTGCGATTTCGCATTAAGCTTGTGCCAACTCGGCGAAAAGAATGTGCAACGCAGACATCCTTAATGCGGAGGAACCTATACGCGTGCCTATAGCAGTATAATACCACGGGTAACAGGTACAACCCGACATATTACTATCCAAACGTCCTGCGTACTTGCTGATCCACGAATGTTGGGCTGGCTGAAAGGGTTGTGGATTTGTACACAGTTTTAGGGAGCAGAGCAAGTCGTTGAATCTCTATATCCCTCTTGAAAGGATTCTTCGTCTACTTCATTTACGGTTTTTCTCCCCACAAGCCATTACACCTCATAAACGGCTCATCTGCGCCCCATGTTGGAAGCGAATTTTATTTGTAGGGTTTAAATGGCTTTTCCGTTCGGCTCTGCTGACCTCGTCTTTTGCGTCTCTTCCGCACCGTCCAGACTTTGAAGTCGCCTAAATTGACTAACGAGTTATCAGCAACACGTAAAACAACAATAAAATAAACACACCTTTCTTTTGGTCTTTTCACCTTTGGCAGGAATATGGATGGTCGTCGAGCATCTTTTAAGCCAGAGATAGTATGAATGCGCTAATTTTAAATCGAGCCGCCTGTCGTATTCGTCAGTGCTCTCAACTCATCGTTGTCCTCCAGCGCCCAATGCTCACTCGAGTTTATACTGTGCGATTATTAAGTTTAGGTTTTTACCGGACTAATGCACGGTCAGATAAAACAATGGACTTCCATGAGCCGACTCTGAATTTCTCCAATTTCCCGTAGCTCTTTGACAGAGCAAAGGCGGACATGGCCACCCATCCGCATGACACATGGAATGACTTAGAAATTTAGTGTATGCACCCTAGACTAAGATAAAGGTTTGCCTGATAAAAATCGCCTAGTTGCATAATAACAAAAATAATGAACATTATAAAAGAAAATATTTGGAAACCTGTTTGGGCTGTATTTCAAAAAGGATTTGCCACTGCCTCGTGTTAGAACTGGTTTTTCCATTTCCAATGAGCAATTGGTACAATTTGTATGGGAGATTGTTCATGTTTACGCTGAACATGCGGAAACAACTAAACTACGAGCTAGAGTAGAATCGTTCAATAGAAACTCTGCAAACGAAGCTTTACAACATGCAACGAATGCGCTTGAAATTACTGAAACAAGCATACAATTGAAGTTCCTCCTAAAACAAATAATAAGTAAGTTACCTGTAAAAGCCTTCTAGAACTAATTATCTAGACCAGCATTAGGTTAAGTTTAGGATAGTAACACATGATTTTATTTGTGGAGTACATTATTATACCTAATTCATATACTGATGAGTGTAATATAGCATATATCATTTGTTAGCGAATCCGTCTAGTAATCTAGGTAGAGACCTACACAAACCTTTTTTCCTTCTCGGCTAGCGGTTGTATGTTTTCGTGTTATGGATCTCCTAGGTTTCTTGCAAGTATGCCTCTACGACGGTTCCGGCACTTATGAGTCATCATACTGAACGCTTCGATTGTCGAACACTCTATAACACTATGGGTCAGACACTACCATTTTCCCCGTATTTTTCAGTTTTTTTTTCATTTTTTCAGGCGGTAGATGTCCTAAGAGATAACATCTATATAGATTTTATCTAGATTACATAGATTAAAATGCTTTTCCATAATGCATATATATATATTGGAAAAATAATGTGGTGCAAATAAGATCAGAAACTTATCTAGACACACCCTTTGTATTCCACCTGGGATAGGGTTGAAAGAAACATGCAGTACCCGACGGTGATATCGTATATGCTTATTTTTTCGGGTATTATCTGTTGTACATAAATGTTGCCAGTATTGTACTTCGAAATAAATCATGTTCGAGTAAGACCTACCGTTGGTTGCCTAACCAATAATGGAGGGACAAACAAGGCGTGATTTTCCGATCCGTAGTGTATTTTCCGTTAGATCTAACTACCTCTTTTAAGATGCCACCAAATTATTTTTAGAACTTTCCTACAGGGGCTAAAGCGTATTCGTATCTAACCTAACTCGTAAAGACCTTTATCTTAATCGAAGGGCATAACCGCCTGCAGAAAAATGCGTGTGCGTGGTCAGTGTGAATGTACAGATTTCGAAACTACTGAAATATGTCTCTTTCGTTTACGGCTTCGTTTACGTTTTCGGCTTGGGAATACTTCGAATAGAAGTTTTCCCAAGCCGCAGCTAATTCTGCGTCCAGCCAATAGTGCAAAATGAACCTTCTATTCAGTTCATTTAGCGTGACATGGGAAACATAAAAATTGACGGCACTGTCTTTCGTACTTGTTAGTATATGGGAAGGCTTCAATGTCGTAGGATAAACAAGTGTTCAAAACGAGAAGTATGTGGGTCGGACTAAAGGAAAGTATTGTGTGCTCAACGTGTCGAGTAGGCTTATAGGGACTAGGACTCCAGGGACAATAAAAAGATACTACTTGGATATATTTTAGTGATACCGATAGGACAATACAGGCATTCTACTTATATGCACACTGTCCGATGACAGTAAGCCATATGTTGTTTGTTCCATATCGACACGGTGACGTCGTAAAAGGGGAGAAGTTCACCTATCTTGTCGATATCAACCTGTTCTTCGATGGATCCCAATCCAAGTATCTACAAGAAGACCATCAAGTGCAAGAATTATCTACCTAACTAAAACAATGTGAAAGACATCCCCCCATTTGCTCCTCTATCGCCCCTATGACCAACTTTATTTTCAATAAGACGCACACGGATAATGCAGCTCCACATAGCTCCATTTTAAACCAACGAACGGATAAGATAACGTAGAAACTAGGGGAAAATAACGACATCAATAGCAACACTAGCAATATAAGCAAACCTGCCGTCCTTACAATTTGCTGAGAAGAACTAGTTGGAAATAAATGGCTCAAACGTAGTCGATTGCAACATTTCTTTTGGGAATCAGGAAAAAAATTATCGAGAGAGGTAGGACCCACCACGCGAACGATGTATGTAGCAATACTCACGATGCCAAATAGTAGGAAAAAAGACAAGTAGTAGCAGCAACAGTTGCAAAAGGCGGACGGCACGGGTTCCCAAGTGGAACACAAACCTGGAACTCAGAAGTTCTCGCCATGCGCAAAGCAAACGAAAGGACCTGAAGGCTTTATGCCCGAACCACGTGATCCTTGGTCTAATGCTCGTCTTGTATATCTTTCCTGGCCATTTCTTTGCGCCCTACCGTTTTCATTCTATTCGAGGTGGGTAGGCCTTGTGAGCACCATGGTTGCAGCACTTTTGTCAAAACGTTCCCAAAGAAGCTGGGATCTTCTTTTTGGTTGTTCAAACTTTTCCCTATTTCTTTCGTATGGGAATTGCATATATATATATATATATTTTTTTTTTTATCGGCGTTACGGTCCTCGCACAACTGAAACAGGACTGCGAATCGCCAAAATAAAGGCTAGATTCTTAGTTTAGCGCTGAACAAAAGTGTATGCCCTTGCAGACGTAAATCCTAAAAATTCCGGCAGCCGAAAAAACGCAGAGGTATTTTTTGTACGTACTTTTTTGATCGCTTTGGCAGTTGGTCTAGAGAACAGCATCTTTGTAAGGTCACCATTCGCAGCTCGTTCACGTTTCTATATTTGATGCATCGTATCCCCTCGGCCGCTTGAAGAAATTAGGTCTGCATGTCAGTCAACCACCATATTAGCTGGACCCAAAAGAAAGATTTCATTCGAATGAGTACGATTAACACCAATTAAATTTTATTTTTATGGAGATGTATGGCAACATTTTTCTTTTAATATGACAAAGCTAAGAAAGCATCTTGTGCTCTGTTTTTACAACTAACATGCTGAATGTGTACTGGCTGATCATTATTTGTTTAAGGCTGGGCGAAAAACTACAAGGGCCGCTGGATGGCAGTCGTCAACACGGAGCGTTTCCCGCAAACAACTCGGGTCGAGAAGTGCTCACATCGGGAGAAACCGTGTGGCTATCTGCCTCCTTGCTTCAAAACATCCTGCAAACAGCGTGAAATGCTTTTTCCCCTTATTGCTGTTAATCCTTTAAATCCCAGTCAGAAACCTCAGGTAGACCTTTTTCCAGTGCCTTCCGGGTGTGTGTGTTACGTATCCAACATCGCCAGAGACCTACATTGGTCAGATGAGGGTAGGACTTCTTCAAGTAGCAGAAGTAAGCTACCGGCATTTTTACGTTCGGAGTAATCAGACTCGTTTACTACTGGTAAATTACCATAGGTTCTATCTAAGCTTCATTGGCAGATAGATCAAATGAGCATCGTTAAACGGACAATTATGCTTCCTAAATACGCAATCACGCAAAAGACATTGGACCGGAATTAGGTGATCTTTGGAAAATGATGAAACAACCCTATAGCAAATTTCAGTACTCGGTTATTTTATTTGCTTTTATATCACGCAATTGTTTTCAGGCTAGCACAATGCCCGTCACAGACTTTCATAGAACCACAGCTTACAGACTAATATAATAAAGTTCGACAGAAGTTAAATTGAAAAACGATGATTCATTATATATATACACATACACACACATATATATATATATATTAAACGGATATAAAACCTTGGTCGAATATGTTGTATGCGACCCACTAAAATTAGCTGTTCGCTCGTATGCTAAACAAACATCAGATCTGTTGTTATTATTATAGCATACAAACATATCTGTACATTTTGAAGTTAACATACTTTGATGGATACTTCAGTAGGCGTATACGCCGATTGCGGGTTGCGAAATACAAGCAATCAACAGTCAATCGTTTACGTAAGTATAAATAAGTCATATATAATTTATCTGTCCGATTATGTGAGAATTTTTTTGGACTCACGTACGACCATTGAACGTTTGCCGTTCCGTTTTTGTACGCTGGGATGGAACCAGCCAACCGCATGATCATTGCTAGGCCAATGCAATTAAGCGTTGATACTCGTGCTATCTATACGCCACACAAAGATCAACGCTCATTAGATTCGCCCGTAGAATCTATTAAAACGCGTATATAGATATCACTATTATTTCGATATGTCTTACAACGCTGTCCTCTATGGAAGTGTACGGGGCAGAGTTGTCCTAGGAGGTTAGGATTATTTAGGACGAATATTGACACGCTAGAAAACAATGTATGATACATACATATATCGTCTGTTGGGGCATGGTGCTAGTTAATCACCCTGTCACGTTTATGAATATTTGATTGTCAACTTATCTAGTAGTTTAGTTCTTTGAAACGAATGTTTTCCACCCTTGAATTATTTTTTTTTTTCTTTATTTTATAATTTATATTTCGAATTGGTTCTACGATTATTTTTAACAACGCTAATCATGCTTACAACTAATTTAGCCTTTTTTTCAAATAGGGGGAAGTTCGTCAAATACTAGGCATGTCTGAACGAACGGACCCGTTTGTATAAGCAATCTTACAGCTCGCATCGATTGCTAACTGTATGACGGCATCGTTTTGTGATCTGCTGAAACCAGATTTTGCCTTATTTCCCTCCCGATTCCTCCATTGTTATTATCTAGTTATATAGACACAGGTGGCGTTTCATAAATATTTTTATAAAATCAGGCTGTGTCGCGACGCTCTGTACGTATTAGAAGATTTCGGTTTTGAAAGAGCTTTCACCATCCACATGGGAAAGCTGTGGCGCGCTGAATTATTGGCTAACAGCAAAAAAAAAAAAAAAAAGAAAAAAAAAAATACAAGATTATTACGAAAGAGAAAAACAACATCTTTTCAATTATTCGCTTCTGATTATTTATTTCGCTTATTACTTTGTGGTCGAGGTAGAATTTTTTTAAGAATTTCCCAAGCACAATATCAAGCATTTGCTTTCAACCCATTAAAAAAACGTCTGCTACTTATGGGCAAAGTGTGTCACCGGAAGAGATGGCCCAAAGATGGCTATGTCGCTCTCAGTCTGGAAATGTCGATATGAAAGGAAGCTCCTCGTGGTGGTCAATTAGTCACCGAAAGAGTTGATGAAATTATTGCCGAAGCTGAACGAAGAATGGCAACGCGTAACTAGTCACCAAAAAATTAAAAATTTACCACCAAACGAATTAGATTTAGATGATTTGAAGGAAGCTGATTACAAAAAAGCTTGATGTTTGGGTGTCACAAGAATGAACGACTCGATCGTATTTCATTTAAGAAACTCTAAACGCAACGAAACCGGGTGATTGATCATGGATGGTAAAAAGTGGGTCACATACGATGATAGCGAGTAACGAAAATCTAAGCTAAAAAACACACACTTTACGATTTGTGGTAAAGCCCAGGCCAATGCCAGAGGAAGCGATGCCTTCGGTAGTATTGAAAAGGGATCGTTCGTTCTAACTTGTTACCGCCCGATTCGAACCACTGCTGTCAACAACTAACAAGAATATACTACGCCACTAAGAAAAATTGACGAGGACTTCGCACTGAGCAGAAAAGGCGTCGAGGGCATACGTTTTTAGGTAGCTCACAAAAACTAAATAAAGTTAGATGGCAAATTTTATTCCTTCGCAGTGTAGCCTGGAGCTTGCACAATCAGATTATCGTCTGTTTCGGTCTATGCAGAACGTTCTTAATAATGCTCGTTTAGTCTTGATTAAGGGATGCAAAAACCACTTGTTACAATTTTTTTGCTCAGAAACCATATAAATTCTATAGCAATGGGATTATAACGTTTTTAGAAAACAGGCAGAAGGTCACCGACCAAAACACATGCATATTTTGTTCAGTAATACTATTTTAAAGTATAAAAAAATATGTGCTTAAAAATTCGGCTTAAAAAACGGTCAATGTATTTTCGACAACATACATATTACAATTTAAAACAAGCATCACAATAGTTACCATCTTTTAACGTCGTAGAGGATACGAAAATTCGAGTCCACAGCGCATTTGTGGTAAAGGCACCCTAATATCATCTTTATATTTGTTGATCATACTATGTTACAAGCATATTACGAGGTATAATACTATAGGGGTATATGCTCAGTATATGTATTTTACCAGCGTTTAATAATTTTACTCTACTCGAATACGTTTGTGCATTTCTGTAGGCGTATATTTTCGTTCCCTTCAAATTCAATGTCAACGGGTTCGCGGTATAAGCACAGTGGTAGGTTTCTCGTCCGCCGTAAAATCCGTTTTCTAGATACAGCTTGTCGTCAAGCATGTCATATGTACCTTTTTAAACCGCGTGATCCTTCATCTAAGGACAGGGTTTCCAGCGACCCAGGTAAGCCTAAACTGTCTTATTCTGATGCCTATCAATAAAACTTTGTGGATGACTACACTGGCCACTGTTTTGTAGGGCGAACCAAAAGTTAGCATGCCATCTGTGTGCCTTCAGAATGGGTGTTTTTGTACGTGTTTTTATATGCGCGTTACGTACATGATCTATAGCGTACATGGAAGGCCAAATGTCAACTAAATTTTCCCTCAGGGTCAGTTGCATAACTCGATTCACTTCGCGTGATTTTGAACTATGGCCTTGCATAGCTCAGCGTTAGTTGTCCCATTCACTTTACCAATACGGGGCCCCAGATCGTGTTGTAGTGCGCATTCTCGTTACCATTTGTCACACCCACTGTCCTTCGCATATCTCTACAGCAAAGGCCTAAAGCTTCAAACCGCTAGTCGATAGGCCAACTTGTCTAGCAGGACGCTATTGGTTGTTGGATTGGCAAGCTCAGTGCTAGGTGCCGCAGTGATCCCGTCACTTGCTCGGCAGGTTCGTGAGTTCTCTGGTCTTTCTATAACTTCGAGTCGCTCTGAAATTTCTGATCAATCATCTCAATGTTATGTTTATCACCTACAAGTTTCACCCGTGTTCTGTGCGAGACTTCCGAAGTGTCACCCTGGCATTCTGCCCGCTTCAATCGTAAGTTCTTCAAAAAATAGACGCCACTCGAAAGTGTGGCGTCTGATCGTTACCTATTGCAAATGCAGTGATATATTACTCCTTGTTTGTGTACCAATACAGAAGGAAAACGACCTAACCTAACCTAACCTGACCTGACCTATACATTGAAGCACTTTATAGCTATTGAATCTTAAAGATACGTTAGCGCTGCGATGGTATCGTGGCAAGAGTAGTATTAGTATTAGGGTACCACTGTACAAATGTTGCACAGTTAAATTTGTTTTTTATTGCAATAACACGCGCATCTCCTGCTCTTTGAGAAATTACTTCATTTCGAGTCTCGTTGATTAGAGTTACCTTGGACATTAACCATATTTCATATTCTGACAAACGTTCCATTCGGGTCGCCGATGTTTTCGTCCCAAAAAAAGACGCAACGATGCCGCCTGTTATAACTTCCACTAACATTTTCTTAATGAGAAACATTATATATATATATATATATATATTGTTTCTCATTAAGATTTCTCATATATATCTATATGGGATGTCCATTTTTATTTACTTTTACGATACCTTCTTGTGCAACTCAGTCAACTGCCACTGGGACGAGTGCTGTAAGATGTACTTTTAGCGATTTACTCTACCCACGAAATAATAGCAGGACTAAATATGCTTGTTAAAAGCGCATTTGAGATAGAAATCTCTGAAGGTTCAAAATTGCTAGGCTGATTTTGGATAGTCTTATAGTGATTGAAAATTTTCACGTTTATCATTTCTTCACCACTAGCGTATGCCTTGTCCTTTTCAGTGGAAATGCGACTTATGTCAAGAAACATTACTACCGAGTAGTACCGAGAATGTCATAACTATTAGGACATTTAATGAAAGGATCGAACGTTTGGTACTAGTTAACGTAAGAACCGCCTATGAATCGGACAAATCATTTTCGCATGGATTTAGAAGTACAGTAAGATAAGATCAAGGTAATAAGAAGCATCGGACTTGGCTTGGAATCATAACAAGAAACCGTCTAGGGTGTACCGCGTTAAATATAAGAGAAGTTGATTTTTTTTCCGCCATACGTTTATTTTACACTTCATAGCGGCTATCACGAGTTTCCCAAATTGGGAAAATGTTCAAACTCACCCATTCTGGATGGGTTTAAAGATTTCTATAATCTTCTGATCTTCCGTCGCATAATAAGTGATGAACGAGACGAAACGTACAGAAATGTAGACGGCGGCAAGATGATTGATTGTTAAACGCAGATTTACAATATGCTTTCAATAATTGCATCATGAATGAAGAAGAATTCTGAATGGCTTCAAGCAACGGTACTTCGACTGGGCAAATTATCAAAAACTGAATGGATAAATTTAATATCACGTATTCCGATAAAAAGTTTGGTACATTCTAGACTAGGGCAAATTAGACACCAAGGAAGAGCTTCGAAAAACTGAATTCCAATGCCCTTTCATTCTGCCTGCACGCTAACTAGCGGAAGCTTATAATTAATTTAATAGAAGAAGGAAATGATTCTGTTTTTTTCAATTCCATCGATGATGAGAATGCTTGTGTGTGATCTAACTTACAATAGTTCACTCTAATGGAAAAATATATTGGTTCATTTGGACGAAAACGCGCAGTTGAATGATTACCTCGTCACTCCTCATTTACTCCCTAATTATTCTCTTTCGCATATTACAGTGAGTATTTGCCTAGGGATCTTGGCCTAGCCAAAAGGGACTGGGCCGTCCTTTGCCATCAAAAGCGTCCATGGCTTTTCTTCCTCTGCTTTATTCCTTTCATTGTTACCGTGTGGATTAGCTGGAAGGGCAAGACGGTCTCATAACAAAACTGTTTACAGCAGCCGATTTGCGAGAACGAGAGGTTTTACATATTCACAGTCCTTTACTCTTCGGCGTTCGATCGATCCGATGTTGCCGCTCAGCTGCGACTGCTGTCCTAGAGCTTTAAACAAGCCTAGACGATCGTCACGAAGTAGCGTTACAAGCAGTACATAGCTACCCCGAGTCTTTCGCTGCATTTGCAACTGTGTCTCAGTGCCAGTACTCGTTTCCAGTTCCAGACCTTTGCCTTTTTTCTTCTGTCGCATCTTTCGTCCGCGCATTTCTTCCTCTTGTCGCAGCTGTCCTCAGCGTTGTCTGCCGTATTCGCATGACCTAATCAGCTTAGATAAGGAGAGCTTAGTTAGTTAGGCTGTATGTGACAATATACAAAGAGAATGAAAGAAGCGTAGGATTAATTGAAGCAACAGAAAGACGAGAATGAAAAAACCAGCGAGAGGCGAGGTTTTCCTGCTGCTGCTGCTTTTGCTGTTCATCCTATCCGCATCATACACTAGATGGTGTTCTCAATGCTGAGTTTTTCTCGAAAAAGCGTAACCAGTAAAGACGGTAGCCGAGTTCCCCATTTCCATCCGACGAGTTCACCGGCAACATCAAGAACACGGCCTGCCATCGACAACGCAGATATGGGATCTAAGACTATACCGGGAACGGCCATAGAGGTTGAAGTGAAGACGACCATACACGGCAGTACTGAGGATAGGAGCACTAGCGGTACAAAGGAGACAAGACGCAGAAAAGACAGTGGAAGCAGTAGCACAGGCAGATGGTTTGCTGCATTTGTCGCTTGATACCAGATGCGTAGATGCCCAGCGCGGCCCTCCGCTTTACCCGAATCCCAAGCTTTTCCCTTTTTGCCGCCCCCTGCCCGACTCGCTGAGAATTAAGAATCTAGCCTAGCAACACAGATGAGGCGCAACGACCGTGCGGCAACGGTCGCATAAACGAGCCGGTATGAAAGACCAGCAACAAAGCTACCATGATTTAGTTATTATCAATTGTAGCACCAGAGCAGAACATCATGAGTTAAATTTGAATGAACTTGCACGATACGTAAGCTACGACAGTGAAAGGCCTGCTGGGGGCTAAAAACTAGATGGCAGTATGAGAACATACATTGGCAAGTAGTGGTATGAACTAGGCATCGTTAGATAAGGTACCATTTCAATAAGGTTATTTGAAGCAGGCTTGAAATATCTCGTGTAAGGGGCTAAAGCCAGCCCATCTCGATTTTCTTTACTCACTTCTCGTATCCATTCATTTTTTTGGCCTTCGGCTTCCTTCAACTTTCAATTTTATGCTTTGCACACACATAACAAAATGGGTTTTGACATACCTTGATTTCACATAAAGTTGTTTTTGGAAAGTAAAACGACAATAGACGCTTACAGCTGCTCTCCTAATCCTTACAAGGCGCGAATGAGCAGCAAACTATTTGTGTCCATTTTTCGAAGAAAAACGAATACCGTTTCCATTTTTCGAAGACTCTTCCTCGTACTGATCACTTAGTTTTGTCGATTGCTTTTGCATAATATGGGTCGCGCTTTAGCGTTACCCGCGTCGAGCGATTCTCGTCTATCCAAGTACCAAACAGTAAGTTCACGGACTCGAAGCACCCCGTAAGTGATTGAAGGAGACAGGCAGGATTGTCGCTTAAATGGCCGACGACAGTCAAGATCTAGATAATGACATCTAACCTGCTAAATGTTACTACGCTGTCGTTTTCTTGACAATTGTTTAAGCATACCATAATTATCTCTAGTACACGAAGTCCAAATCTAGCACACAAGCCAGTTGTATAAATACGAGCCGAGCTGAAATTATTCGTTAAACGAAATACTGCTTTCTGCGTATGTCGCGTCGGCTACTTCGATTACATTTGCTGAAACGATTTCCCACAGGTTCTTAGAAATGTCTCTTTTTTTACTGCAACCCACTTTAGGACTTCTGCTTTTTTGGTTCATTTTGTGTCATCATTTTAGAAATAAATTCCGAAAAGCCTGATTCATTTTACCTCTCCAATCAACGGTCCATTAACTTTTATACCCCCGCTGCCCCTGGCCGAATACTGAAGGCGATTAGTTTAATCTGCATACCTCAACGGCCCGTTTAAAGATTCCAATTATGCAGATCAGATTTGCGAGTGAGCTCCAAAGCCATTATCGCTCTAACGCACGTTGCCACCACACAAATTCTGAAGGCTACATTTTTTCTGTACTGCGGCAGAGAAATGCTTTATAGGACATCGGCTGTTGTGGTCAATGTGATTGCAAGATGAAGTGACAGCGTATTTCTTTAAGGACTCTAACTAGTGCAACAGTCCCGAGTGTAACTTTCCCACATTTAACAGAAAGTTCAACTAGATAGGACATAATGGCCTTCCAAAACAAGCAGTTTTTATCCATACTCAATTTTATCTGAGAGGTAACAAATTGAATCATTTCAATATCCCTGCTTGTTCGATACTCCAGCTAAAAACAAGTTGATTACATTAACGGCAGCATAACGATCTGTAAGCTGCAATTAATAACAAGATAATTCTTCTTTCTTTTTTTCTCTTTCTTCGGTTACTGTCATTGGCTTTCATAATCAACTTCGCAAAACAAGCAGATATTTAACTATTAAATATATGATACGGAGCAACGAAGGAACTGGCGACAGCTCAGTCCTCATCACGCCAAATGTATATTGTCCAACTTAATGGGCATAGCCATCTGCGAGACAGTTAGTCGTCTTTTCGGCTTTTCTACGGCATTTAATCAATTGTATCCCCTTCAAATATTCGAATATGCCGCCGGATGGTCTCTGTTTTTTCAGCATCTGTAGCATTACGAAATGAGTGTATTGTAGTCAACTTAATGATGTGTAATAAAGTTAGTAGAAAGTAACGTTTTTGTCTTTGTTATTGTTGTCTACTGTTTGTTACTCTAACATTTTCAGCGCATCGATGAGTCGAATTATTACTATATATATATATATATATATATATATATATATATTTAGGATCGTATTATTTTTACCCGGCCTCCAGCCACTCGGGGGTCGTCCAATTATAATGTTTCACGGAAACAATCCAGCCCTATTCTCGACATAGAGAGGCGTAATGGTTTCCCACACTTTTTGCATCTTCCGCCCCTGACGCAAAGTGGAACTCCATTAAATTGTCGATTGTTTTCGTTTATCCTAAGTCAATGATTCGAATTTTACATCCTAGACTATCATTACGCATCGCTTATGGCTCCCAATATGAAACGAAGCATAGATACGCCAGATGTGCAGCCTGGATATCTCGTTGAAAATCCTCGTAATCAGAGCTAATAATCTTCAACAATTAAATAAATACTACTTTTTCAAGGCAGGGTACCTATAATTGACTTATTGTGATAGATGCCTCCTTCTAGTTTTAGTAGCCTTCATACGTCACTCAAAAATGACCTCGATTCAATCAAATTTAGTCCGATCTTACTATGACGTATTTATTGCAGGCTTTGATTTAAAATTTGAGTATTCGAAAAGCTTTATTTATTTTTATTTTGTAGTTTTTTTAACGGCCCCTTACTTTTGTTGCCTCATTAGAAAACTCGCCGCCATCTTCAGTTTCTTTCAATGCTTATATAGCCCCGGTACTCGGACAAAAGGCATTTTGTTGTTGCGCGCTCATGTGTAATGCTAACCAAAAATTGATACCAAAGTGAAAATCGGTTCTTACTGGTTTCCTATACTCTTTCCAGATCTACCTTTTACCAGTGCCTCTATTTGTCTTGTTCCTCCTGCAAATCAATAAAACCCCAAAAGTGCTCGGGCAATATAGGCACTTACCGAACCTCCAAGCCGCAGCTGAACGGCGAAATCGTATTAACGCCCACTCTGCTCTCACGAAATTCAACGACCCCACTGATGCACTTTGTTATGGATGTACCGTAATTCGGAACTGTGAGTCTTAAATTTGTCCTAGTTTTCACTGGGGCTGTTCATCGACCATCTGCTGGGAACAAGGATTCCCAATCTTCATATCGCCGGTTATTATTATATCAGTTTTGGCACAGGTCTCCAAATATCAATATATTTTTTGGTGGAAAGTAAATTAAGGCTACGAAGGATCTGCCTGAGTTCCTTTCGCTCTTGTCCTCTTTCACCCTGTACTTGGTATCAGACCTTCAATTTCACTGTCTTATTGCAGCATTTTTACTAACCTCGCGATATTTGGATGCGTTCTTCAAGCTATGGCTTTATGGACAACCTGTATAAACCAAAATATAAAAACCAAAATGTTTTTAGTTTTTACATGCTATCGGCCATACCCTAGCTCCGCATATGGTCGAATTCAAAACACAACACATATTATGTCGTTTTCAATCTAAGCTCCGCCATTTTCATTCCTTTATGATAGGAACTTCTTTTTAGATTTTAGTATGAAATAAAACATTACATTATGTATATCGCAAACATTGAGAATGAAATATCTGAGTATAAAAATCTGCACTTCAAATTTCTTCGAAGATCCTTTAGCACTATTGTTATTTGGCATCATTTCCGCACTTCTGTTATACTTCACTGTTATTTTTATTCGACCTCATATTGTGTCACTCTGCTTTGATTGCTTGTTGTTATTCTCATAGTCCCTATAAACGGTATTACTACATTAGTCAGGACAGGCATGGCCTGTTATTACTCACTGAATGTTGTGCGTAATAGAGGATCCTTATCGTTTGGCATCAATGTCCGACGTTATCTTTGATGCGAACTTTTCTGGTTTATAATCATCACACAGTTTTGTCTCAGGTGATACTAACTTCTCTAGCCCTTTTTTGATATTTTTTGATCCTCTTGACCGTGTTTGAAGGCCTAAGCTAAGAAGTTGTCGCCTCCACTGATCACTGCCCAGAAAGATATGAAAAGGTGCGACCCAAATGCTAAAGGAGATAGACCCAATCTAGGATAACACTTTAAAGTTGGAAGAGTCCTTTAGATTGCTGAATATGTTCGCCTGTAGCAAACAACCATAAGCTACTTTTATCGTTTTACCTTATGAATGTGCTATCTTAAAAAAAATCCACGCCCTTCTAAATATTTTACGATCCAGTGGCTAGTCTCCTAATCTGATATCTGCTGAAGTAAAAGAAAATTACTGTGAAGGAAATATGCAAAATAAAGCACCATAGGGCCGAAACTGTGTTGAAACACTGAAGCTGGAACAGTAAACGTATAAACATTTAAAATATTGAATTTTTCTGAAAAATTTTTGAAAAATGAATGTTGGTGTATTTATACAAGCATATAATAGATATATCAGTTATTCTGCTTTGTCTACTACTAAGATTGTTATTTACTTGATGGCGAAGCGCTTCGCAGAGAAAATGTGTTTGCCATGGAAATTCAGTAGTCCATACCAATGGGGCTTCCCTATAAATAGCATATCCTCCATCCATTAGCCGCCGCGGTTTACAGCAGCCTTGCCTGCCGTTAGGATATGTTAACGGCTATACCATCAATCACCGTCAGTCAGGTACCCATTACCCATGACATACTTGCATACTACATAGATTCCTAAACCTTGCATGGTCGTGCGACGTTTCAGCGCATATTCGGTGGCCTTATTTCTAATCTTGTGTTTCTGTCTTCCTATATAGAAGTTGTATATTATAGACATGCTCACAAGAAGCACGCACTTCGCTCGATCAGATCCTAATTTTCAGTATTAACGTGACCACAGTTGCAGAACACAAATGTTTCCCATACTGGCTTCGTGATCTTGGTTAACGTGCAGCCGTATCTGGATTTCCGCTTTTTTTCCTAGTTAAGAAAAGTACGCAGTTCTACGTAGAAAGTATCTAAAATTAGAAATCTTATGAGGCATGAATATGTTCGTTTGTGTTAGTACTTTCTTCCGCAAGGTTACAGGTCACTGGTGATGATTCAAGACGACATCTTCTTAGGGATGAAAGTACTGTGCATGCAAGCTTACTAGATGGAACACTTTATATTATTTCTTTTTAATGTTAACCTCTGTTTCAACGTGCGACACGCTTTTTTTTTGTACCTATTGAGATAGAATTCTTGTCGAAAGACCCATTAGAGGTCTGCATTTGAAAACTGCCCAACAGCCCACGGTTTTCCTTCTACCGACTTCTCTCGACAGAACTTGTCCGCTACAAATGTTGATGAAGAGCAACAAACCACTGCCATTGGGCGCCATCGCCAAAATGCCATGACACTGGCAAGGAATTATTCTTAGCCTTCCTAGAATACACCTTTGAGTAGTATTACCACCGGTACATTTATGCCAGTAGATGGACCATTAAAAAGCATGAAAGATCCAAGGTTTCGATGTAGCTAATGTAGTAGGGGATAATCTACATGAAAATTGCAGGAAGTCCTTGTAGTAATCTAGGTAAAATAATATCTTGGTAGATGGTGAAAGACAACCTAAGCTCGACCTTAAAACTAACAGATATTCCTGCCAAATATAATATTGTAACTCAAAAAATCCTTACTATTTTTGATTTTATTTTTATCAAGTTGAAGAAGAATTTCTTACGTCCTTTTGTATTTATTTATAATGAAAACCCACCCGCGCAGGATCCAGGGAATACAGAACGTGTAACAGAATCTTTTATTTGAAGTCCGGAAATGCAGCCTTGGCCTCGCGTTGTTAGGGAACAGGATGACTTGGCCTTGTCTATCGACTATTTTCATTTGAATAACCCAGTTGACTCGATAAAACAGGGTCAAATAAATGTGCCGATCAATTGTCCGCTTCATAGGAACCAATTCCCATTGAATCAGGCTCTTGTAGTCCCACCAAACGCAAGCCGTAACCTTTTTTTTCGGTAAACACCTGGTTGGGCTCTGAGCCTTGATCCTTGCCTTCTATGCAACCCACTCCGATCTCTGTGTTATGTTGACGTACAGATGCATTTCTCATCGTCGATAAAGATCTTGTGCAAAAACCGGTCATTGTGGCCACGTAGCCCTCGGTGTTGAGGTGCAACGGTACACCGTTCAGTTCCTTCAAAGAGTTCATAAAGTATTTAAGATCTAGGTTCCTGTGTGAAGCCAAGGCTACAGCGCACCTCTCAGGTTAATTTACGAGTTGTTTGTCGGCCGTCATTCTTCAAAGATGCCTTTTATTGTTGCCATTAGACTTAGATGATCGGCTACAGCGCAGGCACCCTCAAGGACCCATACGCCGTTTTCAAACTTGGCGTACTACTCCTAGGCAATCCTTCTAGTAATAACGTG
This sequence comes from Varroa jacobsoni, assembly GCF_002532875.2. NCBI lineage: Eukaryota > Metazoa > Arthropoda > Arachnida > Mesostigmata > Varroidae > Varroa > Varroa jacobsoni. The sequence continues at coordinate 48,064 of NW_019213740.1, forward strand.
GCTTAAGTAAACGTCTCTGGTTGTCTCAGTAGGGTTTTAGCCTTAACAAAATGCCTAATACAGAAGTTGTTGAAAATGTTTTTTTTTTTTCACCTGGAACATCAACTTTGAAAGAGTTCTTTAAACTTAAACTTAAAACTTTTAATACAATCACAGTACAATGGGGCAGGAAGCGCGCTTCCAAACCGTATTTCAGAAGCAACCAATATTGTGGTACGAAGTCGGAGAGAGAAGAATTTTCGAAAGTGCGGTAATTTTATAATTAATGTACCAGTTTATTCATAAGTTATATTACGCTAGCCGAAGCGCATAAATTTTATAAACTGCATATATAACTCTCGGGAGTCGTGTGTCGTATTTCCATATCTGACATTATCAAGTTGCTTTTTAGAGTTATAGCTTTTTAAACGAGGGGTTATGAATTTTCAGTCAGAACAAATGGATTAGCATGGTGTATTAGTCATTTAAACAAAATGATACTCGAAAAATAGCACTAACTTAACATTCAAGTTACACGTTGTCGTAGAAGACCGCAGTACAGCGATCCTTTTACACCATGTTTTTCGAAATCGCTCTTTTCAGTAATATTTCTGCAAGCGGTAAAAACTTCTTTAGTCATAAATTATGGGGATCAAGATAGGAAGAAAGGGTATTTCTAGGCCTATACATATTTAAAGCAACGAAACTTTGTCCGGCGGCACGTTTGGTATGTGTTACCAAACGCCCCCTTGGAAATAAACAAAAGCTTCAGTTGCTGCTTATATTGTATATGGAAGCCAATTAAAGCTTTACGTTAGCGAAGGTTGTGGAAAATTTCTGCCTAAGCTATCTGCAGCGCTTCTAAGCACAGTAAAGAGCTTTAAAAGTTAATTTGAGTCTAACAAACGTTAGGTAGTACTCAATTATGACAACTATCTAACTAGCAAGCCTAAGGAGTAGAACTAACTTCCGTGCATTTTGATGAAGGTATCTTTTAGAACAGATTATTTTTAGGCCTCGTCACTGATCTATACGCTATTGGAAGTTATGGAAAGGCTGTATCTCGCCTGGTCTGTCAAAAGGGTAAACCTTTAGAGGAGCTGGTGGGAAATATCGCCAAAGACTACGGTCTTTCTTTTTTTAGCGCTTCGAGCGTACATACGTTAGGACAGTCTGAGTTAGCGGATTAGCAGAAGGTTAATGTTCGCATCAAAACACGCTCGTTAGGAAAGCTGCGCTGCACACAAATGAATTACTAATTGAATAAAGGTCACATAGGTCCCCTTGTGTATAGACGCGTAAACGATCGATTTTCAACTGAATAGAAACCCTTTATGTAATCGATGTCGAATGAGCCAATATTTTTCGCCGGGAATTGAAGCCTATAAAATCGCAGAGGTTCCGGTGAACTCTAAGAAGTAATTGCCATTAGCTTGAGATAGGCATTTGATTATGAAAAAGTTGTAAGATACAATTATGTTGCTGGTTATCAAAACACGTGTCGTTAAATAGGATCGAAATTTAGACCTGTCAAAGGAACTTGCAATAGACTCTTCGAGCAGATTCGTGATGAGCGATTTAAATGAGGCACGCCGTTCCCCAACCTCCCAACACTATAAACAGGGCTTGTGTATAACAATGCGGCCTGTAAAAACGTGCGCACTGCAGTGAGGACGAGGTCATTAATGAAAAACTTGTGGCTAGTGATTTCTGTCTAATGCTGATCTGTACGATCAAGGTGGTGCTCTATTATAACTACGCGGGCCTGCACTCTATCTCCATTTTCTGGCCGGAATTTGCGCACCACTGTAACAAAAAATTGTTTTACAGTTACCGAATAAACAAATAAAGTCCAATTTGACCAATTATCCTATTTGCAAAAGTTCACTTTCGGTAACTATATCTCAAATGAACACATCAACTTACATTTCGTTAGAAGTAGCTTAAAGGCTTCAGTGAAATGGTAGCCTGGACCTACGAGAAAAAGAAACTACCCCTCGAGTATATATATATATATATATATATATATATATATATATATATATATATATGCTAGCAACCGCTTGAGGCGTGCGTTCCAAGGGACTATACTGCATAAATGTATCTTTATTAACATTTGTCTTTGAAAAATTGACCTCCTGGTATGAGGGTATTTTCGATAAATAGAAATACTAGCTTTCACGCCAGAAGTCCAGAAACAGGAGGAACGCATGGATTTTCTCGGAAATAACTACTCACTAGCTGATTACTAAGTTATCTGAGAATTTATGTGCTGGATTATATTGGTCAATGCAAGAACAGTGAATATAGACTAATTAGTATTTCGATGAAACTTCCTATGTTACCACAGTCACAGTTACTAAGTGCTCAGACTTTGCCAGCTGTTCCTGCTTAGATATTGTGCATTAACTATTTGCCATTGCAGTCGCCCTTAAGGATCTTATACGATCTTATATATGTATAATCTCGAATATACTAGTTCTGCTACCGAGTTAAAACAATGGTTTTTAGAATAGCTTAGAAGTACCTTAATGTAGTACTCATAGTTTAGGGTCTACGCTCTGGGAATTTAACTGCCCGTATATTTATCACTCGCGATGCCACAATCGATTTCGTTATTTATAACAAGTGCTTGCGTTTTATCTTATCTGTTAGTTTTTATAACGTGCGACATCTGGGTACTATATTCCTCGATTCTAGTGGCAGTTTGGCGCCGCGCATTCCCCATTGCTGTGCCACCTGCTTCTACATGAACCCCAGTAAAATGTCAGGTACCGAAAAAAAAACGAAAAAATTATTATATATTTGATATTTTTGGCTAAACTATTACACTAAATTAACAGTTTGGCATTTATTGGAACCATGGTGATTCGTTTGGTCCTAACATTGAACGTCATTAAAACCGAGTTCGAGGTTTGATCTGATAAAAGTTACCTCTAATAATACCATCTAATAAAAGATTTTTCCAAGAGTCTTCATCTATTAATAACGTTATGTGGTAGACGTATTTTTGCTAACTATAACTTTACATAGATTTTAATCTATAAGCTATATAACATTCATCAACGTTTCTCATATTCAACTAAGGAACATTAATGTTAACCGCCAGCATCAGAGCTATACTATGCGTTTACCAAAAACAGGTCAACCTCGTACTACTGCTTTACCATTTTTCAGTGAGTCTTAATAGTGGTAATGTCACAAACATAAGCTAAACAGCCATTGACTCTGAAAAAATGCTGGAATGGTCGACTACTCCGGTAGCCAAGCAAACTTCCAGAGCCAATTGAACCTAAATACGAATAGGCTCTATCGAAACCAATTATTAGTTACTATAATAAATATATGTTACCTTCTCATCCGAAACGCGAAGTTCACCATAGCCAAAAAAATAAGTTATCTATTCCTTCAATTGACGCTAATTGAGTACGATGCCCATAGCACCTTTTACCGATGTGCGTGTTTCTCTATGAAACAAGCCCCGAAAGTCGCAAAGGAATACCGATTATCCATTGAGCTTTTACATTTCTATAAATTAACATCTATTAAAACTGGATCGATATGGATGACGACTTGCGAGAATCGTGTTTCATTGCCCCCCATTTCGCCCACATCTGCTATAAGCTACGTGGTTTCCTTAGTCGCGTTCTTATTATAAATAGATGATAGCTTTCCGGCTATCACTGCAACTACCGACGATTGGTTATAGTTATCCGATATATTCCACTTGAAAATTTTTACCATCTTTCTGTTGTCTGCAGCCAAACGTTGAGCTTCTTCAACAACGAGTTTACGAACTCAATGTAGCGGTCGTAGATCTATAGGTGAATTCTGTCTTAATTTGATTTTAAATTAATTGTGTGTGCCTCGGCTCTAAAACCCCACTGCTAGCCAGTCTAGTCTTGCGCGTACTGAGTGTATATTAAAGATGCCCCGCTGTCTATGAATAATGCCCCTGTACAATAGAATAACCAGTAATGGGCCTACTTCTTCCTCAAGCTTGCTAGAGTTTCTTCAGTCGCCTAATGCGGATAGTCATCTGGCTTCATGATCGTCCACAAACATGCCTATCGAGCCACTTAGATCCTTGTTACAACTCTGATTACGTACCCTTTTCTACTGCTCTACTCGGCCGACGTACATATATTGAAGTTTATACAATACTATAATTGTAAAATAACAAAAAAAATGTACTCTGATAAGCGGTAAGTTGGGTGGGAGCGACATTTGATGAAATCTATTTTGCAATTTCAAAGCATCACTTTAGCAAAATATCAGTTTGTATTTTTATGGAACTGCGTTGAGGTCAACTTATTAAGAACAAAGGATATAGTATTATCATGAGCTAACGTTATACATCGTTCCGTTTTATCCATACGCTTGTCTGATTAGAATGGGTTATCGTTTGAATATTGACCCAAAAAGTTCCTCTAGGCAAGAGCTGCGGTGCTGCTTTTCTCCACCCAGTGCGGCTTCGTCCTGTCACGATGCACGTAATACATTTGTCTCAGCATTTAAATGTAATAGATACTTCCTGGTGAGAAACGAATTCGACCGTTAATAACGATGCCAACACTCATCAGTCCGTGAAATGGTATAAATAAATATGGCAGGTTCAACACACAATGGCAGTCAAGGATATCCTATATGCCTATTGGCATTTAGGGCATCCTTGTTGCCCGTTGGCACGTCCGACATGAAATGAGGTCAAAATAAAAATGGCTACATTAAAAATATACTCTCTTATGAATTGTCCCGACAAAGGATTAGTAAACCTAGAAAGTTTTTGTTGTTTAGTGTGAAACACATGTCTGAAACAGGCCTCTAGAGCTAGACGGACCCACAGCCTTGCTACTATCTTATTGTTGATCTAACTAATTTAATTTGTAAACTATAACACACCATAGCTGTCATTCTGTCTGCTTAATTTGTTATCCTTTGTTTCCCCTATGATCAGCATGTCCCAATACACATACCTAACCTCAAGTAAGCAACGACTCGATTACAGACCTGCGCGTCTACAATTAATCAATTGTGATTCTCGTAAAATGTTACAATACAAGCTTCGTTACTTTGTCGCATCTTGTCTTAAAATTAAATGCGGAAATAAAGAAGACCTTATCAATAATTTTGCAAAAAAGTTAGCCTTGCTATGGGAGAAACTTCCAGAAGCATGTAGACTCTTAAAAACATAAAAAAAATTGTCACGCTAACTTTGCGCTCGTACGTACAACCTAAAACAGCAAACAACACACTGATAAGAATCGTCCTCAGGTTGCCTTAAGTTGTATTATATTTTATAACAGAAAGAACTTCTCAGCTGGAAAAATATTCGTCGGAGTGAATGATCTGGTTGCTTTGTGCCAAGACAGTTCAGATATAATTAACGATGTCGTAAGTTAGCGTTACAATTTCCAACAGCGGAACAAAACTACTAGCTCAGAATAAGTACTCGCGTTGTAAAACTTTAAAAAAAATAATTTATATTTCCTTATTAATAATCCAATTGGGCGAAAATTATTACTTCGCCGCTGCGCAGCAATAATACGGAACATCGAAAACTATCCCTTAAATCTAATGTCGTGTATGTTTTGTAGAGTCTGAAAGGTAAACCTCTTTGCAGTATAATTTTTTTCCCAGAATTCCCAACGGTTATCAAGCAGACTGCAAAGAATGACCAACAAAATGAACATAACGCTATAGGAAACATTGTCGATCGGATAAACTTCATCTTACACACAGATTTCTCCAAGATGAAGCTTCAGAGACCCACCAAGGATTAGCGTCACCTAACCACGCTATCAAATCCATTCAGATTGAACAAGTAAATGCAGAAATAAAAAAGTTTTATATATTATATATATACTTGATTATATGTTATTATTATGTTATATATATACTTGATTTACTGATATTACATCCACCAATGTAACTTAACATAAACAACCTGTTATTTTTCTGCAATGAGTCCATCAGCCAATTCAGATATGTTTGCCGGGGCGCTCGCATATTACGCTGCCATTGACAGAACCGCCCAGCGTATTAAGCCTGGTCCTAGGGCATCGAGGCTTGAGAATTGAATCCTTCTTTATAAGAAATAATGACACACATGATGTTAAATTATGATTGATCCTGTTCTCAGGATTTCACAAAGGTTTAAGGCTTTTCATATTTTCCTTTTTTTTTTATAATAGGTCGTTACATATCCTATATTAAACAAAGCCACAAACATTTGCTTTGTTCCGACGGGCTTCTCTCAGCTCGTCAAGATCTATTTATTGATGTTTAACAAGACGGTGTTTTGCGTCAAAGAAGAAATGTTTTTAACATTTCGATGTAGCTCGCAGGAGATATTTTAGAAAGTATTTCCCTAACGTGTTCGTTAACAACAGACGCAACAACGTCCCAACTAGAAATTTGCTTAGAAACTGCCAAAAAGCAGCTCGAAACCTACTTTCACCTTATTTTTACATGGGCGAGATGAATGCCTCAATGGGTATTTTATTAATTTCCCTCAATTTTCTCATCAAATTTTCCTTAATTTGGCTATAGGGACGCGTGTTGTATTTCTACTCAGCTCATTAAGATCCATCGATTACCATGGAAAAACCTTTTTACACATAACACCATATTCAATTTTGCCTTTCGTAAGTCATTTTCAATCTAACGACTGAGATTTGGGTGTAGAGAGATGCGTTGATTGCATTTTAATTAACTTAGCGAGAACTTTCGGTTGTGCGAAAAATGTTGCCATCGATTGCCTATGTACAATCACACAGTCGCAGGGAACAATCGCTGCCATTTCGTTAATGTTTTGGATACAGGCGTTCTGCAGGAAGAACAAAAACGTCGAGTGTCCTGCATGTTAGGCTGTTTCTATTCATGCATTTCAAATTGCGAAATAGGACAACACTAGTCCTGCAGTGCTACTCGGATGTAGGAGACGAACATGGTACTATATCACGCTGCTATATTTGCCAAGAACATCTGCCAACAACATGAGACATCAATCTGTATATACAGACCTAGTGGAAATGATTAACTGATAGCACTACAGTCTTCATTTCGCGGGGACAGATCAGAAATCCTAATGATAACGCGCTCTATAAAGACAGTACGGTTAAAACGATATCAAATTAGCAATATTGCGACAAGGCGATTTTATAGCCATCTAAAGTTTTACATACGTTCTGCCACGTTGTTGCTACATTATTGCGTACGAACTATAAATCGAAAGGAGTCACTGTGGCTTTGATAAGTCGTTTTCTGCCCGTGTTCCCAGAAAGGGCCAGTAAAAGTTCGAGAATACATCTGTGTGTATTGCATTTAGGACTGAAAATAAACATGATATTTTTTATTACTGAATTTCATTTTAATTGTATTTGGTTTTTCCTGAACATTGAATCGATGATAAGTAATGGATCCGCTTTTTCCAACGTCCAATAGAAATGATCATCCGATATTTGTGTGAAGAATGATAATACGAATAGCATTTTAATCGACTTCCTTTTGATCCAGCCGTACAGGATTTTATGTGCCCATGCTATACGAAAAGCGGCCCAACTGTCAATCTGCTCCTGGATCACTCGCTGGACAATGGAGATCTATGATCTATACGAACGTTCCCACCAGAGATGCGTTTTTGGTCGGTAGATTAAGTCGATAGGGAGTATGCAGCATAACAGTGCCCGGGCTCGCTGTAAAAACAACAGCTTCCGTACGACTATCGAAAGGAACAGCGTGTGTTATCTTTCAGGTATCCATATAGACACATTTCGCTAACAAGCGGCCTATTCGAGAGGGTTAACTTTGCTCAGTTTTTTTTCACCGGTCCTTCCGCACGTTCATTTCCCTTACACGCGGACAAGGCGCGACATACATCGTCTTGATCCACCACTACCAAACCGAAACCTATTTGTTTCCCTAGAAAATGCATGCGTATCGAAAGGGTGTCGATTACCTCCACCACGTAAACAGCAGAATTCGCTAGTTGATCTAGGTGACTTAAGCACAATTTAGCTGATTGTGGCTCTGAGTCTGGGCCTATAATTTTGTTTCTTTAACATAGGGCATTTATTTTATGGTATGCTTTTTTCGTACATGTGTTAGCGCGCTCACCGGGTGGCCTCGGTTGTAATATCTAGGAGCACTGCAGAACTTCAGGTCGAAGGTCGGACAAAAGACAAACACGTTGTTAGTGCCGTGCGTAAGTTTAGGCTGTTGAAAGCGCTAGGCAAAGATCCAGTGCAACGACACCTATTGTTGCTACAATCAGATCGGGAGGTTGAAGGCCACAACAACTATAGAAGCTCTTCGTCTACGGCAATAGTACGCCGCAGCTATAGTTTTTGCTGGGTATAGCTGCGAAAATAATCTCTAGAATCTGCCGTCTGATGGAACGCCTAGCGGCGATACGAGAATAACTCGAGATATAGAGAATTCACCGCACGTCTTACGCAAATTTATGAGGAATCAATTTCTTGTGTTCGTTCTTCGTCTCTAGTATTTTTATGTACAATTTCACCACTCGTGCTTCAAGCAGCTCCGTATCGAATCGACAGAGCGTACTATACATGTTCTGTGCCACTCAAAAGCTTTCGTCCCTATAGAAGCTAGTTCTTTCTTTTTTGAGCTCTTGAAGGGTAATTATCCCTCTGTTTGTTCGAAAAAGAATTCTATTTGTAACGAACTGTTGTTTCGCAGAACACTTTCAACATATATACAATCTTCGGTGGATTCCACTTGCATTGCTACTTCAAAGAGGCGACGATCTTCAGCTCTAGATGATACCTTTGCCGCTAAAACTGGATTAGTAGTTCATAGCGAAACTCTTACGATACGCATATACCGTGCATTTTTTTCGGATGTTTTTTCCGAAACAGTAAATAAATAAATAAATAAATTGTATCGGATAGTTGAACGAGATTCGTGCGGTTTATAGGTGGCAGTTCTGATAGATCGTTCGCAGCATCCACTGCGATTACAGCTTAAAATACTCAGCTAACCATTTTAACAATATTCGTTCTTTTATTCACGGATCACGTTCCAGTAGGAAACGCACGTCCAGCGATAGTACCACTGAAGTGTCGCTCGTATGCTTCATATAACAAATTGTAACGGAATTAAATTTTGACCTGATAGCAGGCCGAAAATCCCTAAAAGATTAGGATTTACGATGGCTAACAAGGTTAAAAGTGTCAAAAAATTTAAGCGCTGAAGCTCATCAGAACGAGTGAATTCATATTCACCCCTTTAAAACGACCATTGATCTCCGTAGCAAAAACCTAAGCGCATTAAAAACTACTTTTTGAGTTATTTTGATAAATCTATTTTTTAAGCCCTTTCACTTTGCAATGTGTTTATTGAGTATTCAAATTAAAACGATACCACTGAACTAAACATGCGTCATTTTGATCGGCGATTTCTCCGATAACACCATAATCCCGTCACCGTAGAACTTCGACGGTCTGCGACCAAAAAAATGTCACAAACGATTTTTGCTTTTCTCGATTGAACCTAATTGAAAATTGCTAAGGTACCAATATACAAAAAAAAAAAAAAAAAAAAATGCTAGTTTGATGCTGCTAGAGTTTGAGTATAAGGTGAACACGTAAAATTTCCCATATAAATTTTTAACAGTTTTGCTGAATTGCTAGAGATTCGCCGCTTTCGTGGCACCAGACGACGTTTTTTTGTCTACAAGTTCTGGTCATCTTTTTTCAATGGCTTTTCTAACTTTGTTAGTTGTTGATAAGGGAGGTCCGAGTCAATTGTTTTGCAGCGCGACAATAGTAGCAGCAGCAGAATACGCCAATTAGAATACGCCATTTCTCTCCAGTCCCACCAAACACATCATAAGCATTATTTCCTTTGCGTAGATCTGGACCTTATCACAAATCGTAAAACACACGTTTCTTTTTTTAGATATTGCCCACATATGATCTGCTTTTCATCAACCGCAATCAGCTGCTTTAGAAATGGCTCGATTTCACGGCGTTTCTATAGAGTCTCAGCGAGAGAAACGCGGCATCTCATCAACCCGTATGGCACCTGAATATCGATCTTTTTTGCTAGCGAACAGACAGATTTCTGTTCAAATGATTCAAAGCTCTCTTCTTTATCAATATCATTCCCAATATTCGCGATAACTTCGTTAACTTTCCCGTAAGCGCGACACGTATCTTTTTTTTTTGACCCTAGGCACTATTTGTATTTTTATCGTACTAAACATGTGAAACATGGTAAATTTCTAAGGGAACTTCGAAACGCTCTATTTGAACACATCCAGACATTAGCTTGAAAGTGACACTAGTCCTGCTATATTCTAATACTGCCTAACATTCCTGACTATAATGCCGTCTAGCCAAGAAAACAATCCTCGATTCGACTTGAGTTTGCGCTCCGGGTAGGAATGGATGCACTCCAATAACAGGCTGGGCGTAGTCCCGCTCTGAAGTGTCCAACCCAGTGTTACCCATAGATATATGGGTCATTTCATTACCATACGCAATCATTCCATCTTTTTTATTATTATAGAAAAATAATTAGAAATATTCGATGTCTACAGACAAACACGATGATTATTACTACTCGAGCTATTGACACACATTGTCACTATTAAAACGGTCAAACCGTTTTTGTCAGCAGATGCTATTGCAGGGCGACAATTAATGCTGGCAATATATTTTTTTTTACCTATGCTAGCTTCTTCGTCCCGCTATTGTCCTCTTGTATAGTTTTGAATAACTTCGCCCTGCAAACTAAAGATAGACGCGCTGAAAAGCTCCTTGATATTAGTACCCGAAAGGGAAAATACAGCCATTTGAAGCAAGGTGGCTTCATGAGCTTTACTCGCACGAGGCAGGAAACGTGCGGGATGACGTGGAAGCTGGCCAATGGTTCCAGTTTTTTTGCTGATTTACTATTCAATGTAGAAACAGGCCAGCAAAGGATGCAGGCTAAATGAAATTGGATATAAGTCTGGTGGGCATTATCTTTTCGGGATACAATCAGTAAGTGTATACGCGCTTTTTGTGCATTGCTGATTATCCTTATAGCACGTCCTGTTCCTCGGCTGTTTTACTCAACTAATTATCCTTTCAACAGTTTTCAATCGCATAAAAATCAGATAGCTCGAGATAGTTTCGTGCGTCTACTTCTGAGGTGGTTACTGCCACTGCATGCTTGCCGTCATCATTATTGCATGCACAATAAAATCAATTATACAAGCATGTTCTACTGATCGTTGCTAGATCCGGAAACAAATCAAGACTCCTCAGGACTGAGGGTTCGCGTTTCGTTTTCCCGGCACCGGTCGCGGAATTAGCTAGAGCGGCTGTCGTAGACTATAATATAACGCCTAGTACGGTTTGGTTAACGCACATGCCGCCAGCGTCGAGATCACATCAGTATGCCAACTACCTTGAAAAAACGTACTGTCATACGGACACTCCAAAGACGTTAACATCTGTCTATGTACGTAGCGTAAATGAGCGATTGTCCAATTAGAGGGAACAATATATAGGAACTCAAGTTAGTATTACCGGCATTTGTCCTAGCGCGACGTCAGTTGCGTACCGATATCGCCATATGTTTCCATGTAGCGGTTCCGACAAGCGAACCATCTATATAGTATTATGCAGTCAATGTCGCGGCCAAACATTGCCAGCTCTACGGATGCTGCCGTATTTGTTCCGTATTGCTGCGCACCTTGCCGCCGCGACATGATTGGCGTCAGCGTCGTAAAATGACAGTAACGAATACAACGATTGAACTATTCACTACCTCCCATAGTTATCATCTTCAACATCTATGACACGGACAAACAAACCAAGAAACAGACGGACAGCCAGGCAAGGTATGAACGGGGTATTAAACTTGCACGGGATACATATGTATTGAAACATGGCGCATTAGATAGAGACTAAGGAAGTTCAACTTGTCAAACAACCGGGGCCGAAAAGGCGACAAACCCTTGCTGACAGCCTAAGTTGTCACCAGTATCATTTCGCTTTACGATTCATAATTTTGGTTGCATTTTTCTCTACAATCACTACTAGAGCCACTGTGATTCTAATGAAAACAGCCATTAGTGCTATGAACGGCATCGCAACATTGACTTTTGTTTTTCGGCCGCATTTTTTAAATGAATGAAAAGTCTTCAGGTACACTTAGCCATTACGCTGTTTATGGTTTGGACTTTTTCCAGGTCATTTCTCCGTTTCCGATCCTACTGGGTGCTTAAACAAAGCGTGCCATCGCTGATAATCTATTATAACCTCTGTTACATATTACGCCCGAAACATGAACACATACAGCAAAGGATAAAACGCGTAGCAATAGACTGTGTTGGACGTTTAGCTATCTATGATAACATTGTAAAAAGAGTTCCGTCGATAGATATCCAGATGCCCATAAACTCCTTGGTTCAATCACTGTTCATTGACTTCTCATAAGGCGTTGGGTGAGGGCATATGGGAGAAACACCCTTACTAGTTGGAAACGTTCGACAACTGCTATGCAGCGCCATTGTAAGTGCGAACGACAAAACGCTCAATATAACAACAACAGCTGTAACTCTTAGCAAGCCAGTAGGCATAAACACTTCGAGCAAGGATGGCATCAGGGCAACAATTGTAATATCAATGCAATGACAAGCTTCCCGTAGATTCCCCAGCGATGCCAGCAGTGATGGCGGCGATGAGGGAGGAGTCAACAAGGAAGATGGTCTGCCAACGATGGGTCTATCTCGTCAAAGAGAATTTTCGAGAAGCTATTGAATCTTTGTGCCGCCATTCGACGCACCATCTTATAGATGGAGGGGAGGGGGGTACAGACAAATCACGTCTTGCTGAGAAAACACAAAAGACAAGGGTATTGACCCCGTCCAAGCCTCATTTTGTTCCGGCTTTTCATTACAGTCTGGCCAGCAATATGCCCCTCTGGTCCGTTAGTCATTCAGTCAGCACGAAGACAACAGCGTCAATCGTTAGTCAACAGTTTACGGTCTTAAATCTGCGCTGCTCGCATGATGTCATTGCTGATCTTGTCGATCAACGCGTGGGCTGCCCCAGTGACAACGGGCTTCAGATAGCAACGGAAGAAGGTAGAACCACCAGGTGCATGCGACCGCAGTATGTACGTCACGGTCTACGGTCGCACTGCCCCCGTACAAGGGCAGCAGCATCAACATTTAGTTCTAGTCCAACCAAGCAGCGCGTTCAAAGGTCCGAGCGGTCGCGGCCGTTACTTAATATAGCGGTTTATGTAGATATTTAGATGGGTCAAGCTGGCGCCGCGGATTTCGGATTGGTGACGAGACGGTTCTGGAAAGCCCTATCACAATATCCGGAATAACCGTGAATGACAATAGCGTTCAGTATCAGCTGTCGCAATAACAAATGACAGCCAGAGCTAAGCGACGATCTACCCACGGGAAACGGGACTGAAAATAATTTAGAAGTCTTGAACCTTTTCACTTTCTGCTCCCGGTTTCAACTTCTTCTGTTCCGTCTATTCATTATTTGAAGCTTCGCTATTGATCGCGTTAGTCTAGCCTGCAAATAATCACCCTATGGCGAGTCAGTAACTGCTCATTGGATGGATGGGTGGGAAATCAAAGCTAATATCTTTCAGATGGCTACGCGAGCCTTCAGGCATTGTTCACACTCGGTCCATATTCAGCAGGCTCACGAAGTTCTACCTGTCGTACGCTCCAACTTTTAGTCACATTTTCTTCTTACCTTCCTCCTATCAAACCCTCTGCCGATCGAACCAAATAAGTCTGCTAAATATTCGACAGACGTGTGAACTGTCTGACTAGGCTGTGTTTTTCTTGAGATGCATTCGCTATGCTTGACCGCCCTGTAGAAGTGCCGATTCCGAAAGGCCCAGCCGAAAACCCAACAGCAGAAGTAGTTAGGACAAGAGAGCGATTGAGCCCTTCTTCGGACTTGGGCCACGAATCGTGAAAAACCTCGAAACGGCGCTCTCCTCTTTCGGGATCCAGAAACCTTATTCGCAACGGGCTTCGTGCTCGGCCGTCGTCAATGCAGGCGGCTTCGTGACGGCAGTTTGAAGCCGCGTCATCGCTAACGTTGCTTTTCTCATGCTTAATCCGTGTAGAGGCGCAAACAAAGAGCCGGTTCTAGTCTACCCAATAATTCGAATTTCGCCAAGATGAATACAGACGTTGTCGACACGCTCGTTCACGTCGAAAACGTTTCTTTCAAAGAATTAACAGACAGAGCAGAATGTGTGACGTTGTTTTTTACTGTAATTAGAGTCATGTTATCGAAGCGGGACTGTCATGGGAATTAACGAAGGAATTCAATTCTGTCAACATTCAACAAGATAATCGATTTACACATAAATTGTCACAGCTACCTGTATAGAGATAGGCCTGCGTAAGTATTCGAAGAAAGTTATGCGCACCCATATATGCGGATAGTAACAACCATTAACAATACAGTAAGGAGCGAATTCGTATCGGCCTTTGGCTCACTGAACCGATACACTTATTAGTATCGTATCGTTTGCGCCCTAGTTAATAGTGAAGGCTTAAGATTAGAATAGGATTTCACCTCACGGTAACAATGGTGGTCTCCAATTGAGTTTCTACGTAATGCTCTGAAGCTGTACGTAACGGAAAAAACGTGGAACACCAATACAAGAACATCGATTCAATCGTAAGTTATAGTCCGGCGCCTTGGTTCTATTTAATTTGGTCGATGTTGCAAATTTTTCTTTACCATCTATATAGTGACGGCTTTAAATTAAAACGCATTTATATTTTGAACAGTATCTAGTAAATAGCCAGTCGATTACTTCTTAGCTATATTTTTCCAAAGACTAACGGGTAGGAAGCTCTCACGTGTCAACGACAGTTCCCCGTTATCCTCTTCCGCGTCCAAATGCGCAACGGCAAGAACTCTGGCTGTCGCCGTCGTCGACCGATGAAGCGTGGGTTCGGACGATTAAACTGGCTTCTTTTCATTCATTTTAGCTACTCGTCATATTGTACCAGCATTCTCTACGTTCTTGTGTTTCGCCGAGGTACCATTCCTTACCTCTTCATTTTGCTGTAAATCGCCAAACAGTGACGGAAAATTGATAATAATAAATGCTGTGAATAGTCACATATACATATTTATGATGGATTTATCATGCGATCGGTTGCGAAGTCAATGCGAACAGACATTGCTATGTCTAAGTGGCTTAGCATTACTCTATCTGTAAAATCTGATCACTCTGGAAGCCGGCTTTATCGGTATATTCGGTAATTGCCGAATCCAGACCTAATCAAACGAAAAATAAGGTGAACTGTTATATACGAAAGTGAAGTTCATAGATGGCTGCATAACAGTTAACATTTTACCTATATTACATGTTATTACATATATACATATTATTTGACCTAAAGTCGTTTGAATGTGATCTAATAATATCACTTACGAAGAGATAGCCAGCCTAGGTTTGTTGTAGTATGTAGCACTATGCCAGGCAACTCGCAGCCCGATGGTATCAATTAGTTGCTTCAATATCGTGAAGATCAAGTCCTCACACGATGTTTATTTTAGTGCTGTTACGACAGAACTTTGCGCTTCGTTAGAGAGCCCCTTCGGGAACTTCAGGTCCGTCTCTGTTGTTCTCTATTGTCCTGAAGAAAACAACGTAGCTCACAAGATCAATCGGCAATACAAATTTCTATGGTATGCCAAGATTAGGTAGTGGACGTTACTCTAATCGAGAAATGACAATCATCAAAGTGCCAGTCTGAACCTTTTTGTGTTGTTATCCCTTTTGTCAGTGCAACATTGATTACACAATGCCAGTGACGCCCATTTCAGGACTTGGTTAAACAAGGCCATTTAGCTAAAAACCGAAACTTTTATAGTTATTCGTATACGTTTCAGTACACAGGTCTGTCTACATAGAAGGAAACTGCATAGTGTAGAGCTTAGAGAAGTGTGACATTTAATAGTTCTATCCACGCTTCCACACTATCCAGTATATATTCTGTATAAATCGTATTTGTACTGTCTTCTTCGCGTTACCATCTGATTTGTGCGCGTAGTAATTTTATCTTTATAAAGCAATGTATCTTTCACGACAGTCGAAACCGCCCACTCCATTACTGAGAAGTTCACTACCTTGTTCAACTTGAGGTAAGCACCGGGTTGACGAAACTTGCGAATTTCTCCCCTCTGGTAATCATCTGCCGTTGGCTATGTCCTCCAGTTTGAAAAATCGAGAGCAACCAGGACGTTCTTTTTTCGGATATAACGTTTAGTGTTTATACATTCGTCCGGCAGAAAATTCTGTTTCAAAAAGCGTCATTCAGAAAAACACTCGCTCACTAATACTGAAAAAAACACATAGAAGTTAATAATTTGGCTTTATTTACGATATCTGAAGAACAACACTTTCATTGTTTCCTTTTTTACTTATAGCGCTTCCTGCAGTATACATTTCTAAAAAAAAAACATTTATACGTATGTATATATATATACATGTATACTATCGGAATCCCTCTACTTCCGACCTATTATCTTAGTTCCTTAATATGTGATATATAAATGGAAGTTATTCTAGACAGGATCAAGTTGTACTATAGGATATACGTCAGCCTAATATGATAATAGTTTATGTTACCAAATGCGTTGTAATTCTAACTTTAGCGAAAGAAACTTAACGGTTTTAATCAATTAGCTACTGTTGATTAGCTATAACGTCTAGAAAAATGCTTCCTAAATGTGCGTACGTCTCAACTTGGTCTGAGAGGGAACTTGAGAATAGGTCTATTAAGATGCCCCTGTACTATCCCTCAGAGATTCGCTCGTTACGAAGCACATTTCACAAGTTACCTGAGATGGCCCCACAGGTGTTTGTCTTCTTGCCTGGCCTGCACTAGTGCTTTAAAGCTTTATTTGCTAGGCAATGATTGCTCACTTACAACTTACTAGTACACTAGTTAAGCTCAAGTCGTGAATAAACCAATTCGTATGTATGTGCGTCTAGATAATAGCCGCCTTAATAGTTCTTGACGTGGCAAATATGGTCACGCAAACAAATACTTAATCGAGTACGTAAAGCCCTTTTCTCAACTTCTAAGTATCTGTATTTATATTATGAGACCACTCAGCAGCGATTTAGGCGATTACTGCAGTAAACAAGATACAAAGTAAGCTACGAACTGGGAAGTTTCTATCACGGAAATAATTCCTATGGGATTATAGGTGAGTGTCACTCACGTCCGATCTGATCAATCTTACTCAATTGAGTAACTTCCTTTTTTGTTTCGAATATTTTGTCTCTTTTCGATTAGAGCTGGTATGCATATTAGCTACCGTTAACGCTGTTGTTGATCCTCGTTCCTCCTTAAACGTTAAAATTGCCCTATTTCAGAGACAAACGCTGACGACGACATATCTAAATACGCATGCCGTCTGTTTTCAGTAGCGTCAGCAACTCTGTAGAGCAATCATTCGACATGACGCGGCACAACGACCATTTACTTTCGCCATCTGCGGTATTACTTTCGCACAAATGGTTTACTTTGACAACGCGTCGCAGACGATTCGGAGGACAGCGAGAAACCATGGTGCTATTATAAGCCCTGCGCCATCACCGCTCGTCCAAGCCAGCGCTGGCTTCCAACCCCGCCAGATTAAGTGAAGTAGAGTCAGTAGTGGCCAGGCAACTCTATGGAAAGACCAACGAAAATAGAGACGCCGCTGTCGTCAAGGGTAACCGCCATGGTCCCGCAGCTAGGACTCTCCTCTGTCGCTTTTTAAGTAGCGATAGTTAGTGCGGTCGCATTACCGCAAGCTCTGTGCGACTATGGCCTCGTATCTACGCTTCCGCATACACTGGTATACATTTGCTGCACGCGGGGGTACGTATTTTAACGGGGCGAAATAAAGTGATCACTTCCAGCCAGTACATTACTGCTAGTACACTACTGGGTCCGTTGATATAAAGAGAAAAAGACAGTATGTGATGACACTACAGCGTCATCCGAAAAGTACGCAAAGCCCCGAAGTTCATCATTAACTTAGGGACTTTGCAAGTGGGCAAATTATTTGGGATGTTATCAGGGCGGAAGTTTTTAGCTGCCCTTCTGTCGTTTCGTCCCGTTTTTGCCGTTGTCCATACTCGTGCGTCACACTTGTACTATTACTAAATGATAATGTGTTTGAATCGCGTAGAAATATCGTCCATCGATGTAAAGCATGCCGAAGCAGTGAGTAACGATTGCTACATTGTTTTCGGCATTGTTGAAATGTACGAACATGCGCGCATTGGCTCTTAGAATAACTGCAGTGAATGCTGCTAACCATTTCTTTGAAGTCTCACATTACCGTATTAAGTACATGGATTTTTGGACTCCAACACAAATATGTAGGCGTTTATAATGATCGCAGTTCAATAGTTTTTGAGTGGCTAGAATTTTTGGAAAAAACACTCCTGACACATAACAAAAGTTGCCAAACCCTGTTTGTAGATCGGTTGGAGTTTAGTCTTTGCTTATTTTACCATTTGATCGTCCTCGACGAATGCCCATTTTAGAAGGGTTAGGTGACGAAAAAGACTCAACCGAACGCCAAAAGAAAAACTAATTTATGTGAACCGCAGATTAAAGCAGAGCTCACTTTGGGTCATCAGACGGGAGCACTCCACTTTGTGATTTGAAGTAATCAGCTAGTCAAGTCTGTCAATCCTACTCGACGAATCTATACTTGTCATAGCTTAAATACGGGTGTCGATAAGTGCTGTTTGTTCAATGATTTTCTAATCGAAGTATCCCAAACATTTCTGTTTAATTCCATAACACAACTAGCGATTCGCCCCTACGTGATAACAATATGCTCGCGTGATACGCGTACAGCGGCGTCGTACTTTTGGCAGCTGAAAATTCGAAATTCCCGCGTCATCTACAGCAACAGAAAGAAAAACAAGCAATTGTACCCGCTATGCCACTGAACTATGCACGTTAATAGTGGATGCCGCTGAAGATACTGTTGACCGTGAAGAAACGCCTTGTCCTCGGGTCAAATCATTTGAACTGGTTAGTCCTAATGGAACTTCCCGAAAAAAAACAACAATGAATAGAAAAAAAGCGAAGAGACAACAAATGAAGTTGTAGACTTCGCGAAACATTAGGGAAAGATCCAATATTCAGCTCGATTAACATCTGTTTGTTTTGTCGTTGTGTTGCTGAAAGTTGGCTAAGTGTACAGAACTTCAGACTATTTTGAAATACGTAAAAGGTTAACCGTCCGCTGTTGGTGGCTGGAAGATCTAAAAGGAAATTGTACTTGCTCCATCTGTAAGGGCATGCAGTAATAGGAAAAACATTACAGACGAAGTTACATTTTTTGATTTAAGAGAACCTGGGTAGATGCAAAAAATCGTCCCTTTATCTTTGCTAGTGACAAGCAAAATCTTGTATATTGCATATATCCTGGGGATGTTTCCTACACGTTAGCCTTTTCTATAGACGCATTTAGGATTAGCACGATGGGGTAATACCAGGCACTTAGAGATGAATCAAGCGGACTTTCATATTGAATAGCCTTTAAGCTAGTTGGGCTATAATGTTGATTTTCAGTATGTGTTAGAAATACGTTCCTTTATTTTTATACATTTATTTCGTACGCGCTCTGAAGGTTTCTGGATAGCCAAACGCCTATCATTCGCGTTCCCATATGTAATTTCTCTAGTTATAGCTTATTAAAGTAATTAGATAATGGTATATGCTCTCCCGCCAGTTTTCTTCGTTGTAGCATAAAAAGTAATTAGGCGATCGGTAGAATAAGCGGGTTGAAGCTAACGTTGAATATTTCTTTGTTCGGTCGAAAAAAATGACTGAGGTATGGCGTTGAGTAACCAGATTGCATGCTGTTCATTGCTGTGCCAACGATCTATAGGTCCTTCGAGGAACTCAAGCTAGCGAAGTGTACTTATTATTTCAATTCTGCAAGTATCTCAAAGCAGCAGATGTCCACTAGAAGTAGTACCATTACCTTACATTCAAACCCACTCAACACTGACGCCGAAATCGACTCCTTCTGAAGGCGACACCATTTTTTCACTGGTCCCTCTCCGGCTTGCGGTAGAGATTGCCTTGCCTATGGCGACCGTATGCGAGAAGTGCTTTTTTTGTTTGAATACAATTTCGCAAACCGCACGTCGATTACACCGCCCGAATTTCCAACTGACCTGCAGCCAATTTATGGGGAACCCTTTTTTTACTCAGTTTTTGTATTTTAAGTATTTGGGTTATTCCGTAGCTTATTGCTCCTCAACTGATTTTCGCAAGTTTCTATAAGAGTGGAGTACCTATCTGCCAAATTTCGTCTGCTAGCGACGTGTAGTTCAAAAGTTATTCGGTTTCAATATCAGTCGGATTCGTTAGTCCGAGATCCAACGCCTTCAGTACCGTTGACGATGCCATTGAGTTTGTAGATGCTAAAACATAGAACCAAACTGAAAATCTTCCAAGTCTTATATATATTAAGGTTCAAAGATATGCAGTTATGCATAAGTCAAAAACATCAATTATGGGCTTCCATGCAACTACGTAGTCGAACGGGTGTCTAAAAGCTAGACGTTCGAAATAATCATCACAATACAATATAGTACCCGCAACCGTTTCAGCTCTTTCATGGGTCTAAATCATCAGCTTCAGAGCTTCACTGGTTGATTTGATATTTTTTATTGTTTCTTAGAATATAGCCAAAGATAAACAAGTTATGGCCATAACGATATTCATTTTTGCTAAAGCTAAAAAAGATCTTACATAGACTGATCTGATTCCGTATTTTGCTCTATTTTCGACGATTTTTACGACGATACAACACGACTAGCAAGATGAGTCATGGAATTTGTGAACGAACTGTCTAACGTCCATACACACCACAAAATTTCCGCGCAGGGTAATATTTGACTGGTGCCCAGTATTAAATTACCCGAAAAGCAGCTTCAGTGATCCGGAAATTATGCTACTTTGTCTATGCCATCGACCATTCCAGGTCTTAATCTAAGGTTCAGCTTACCATGAAATATGCAGGGCGGTTGGATGGGTACTTGGTTTGATTGCAGAGACCAAAACGTCTCAATATTTGACCCCGAAGACCCGTATTTGCCCAGCCTACTAAAAAATAGTATTAGTATAGTAGTAGTTTTGATTTTCGTTATTGTTGCGTAATATTCCGTAAAAAAAAAAAGAGATAATTTCTGTTACATATGTTATCTAGCTGTCAAAAAATCTATTGTCCCCCCACACAGGACAAATTTGAGACTTACCAAAGCTGCACTGCATAATCGTGTACGTGAATAGTATGTACGCATATCCAAAAGTACCGTTCACATAGGATGACATATGTTGTATGTGTACTTGACTCGCTTTCACTCCGAGCCTTACATACATCTACATGCATTCTTGATGAAATTATATCGGACTCACGGTTTTTCTTTTGTCTCCCTTAAATCACGCTGTCCTAGACAAATCGCTAATCAGGCAGCCGGTGCCTCTACCGACAACAATCGTGAGAATGAAAATGCGTAAATGCAAAAATAATAGATCAATTACGTTTCTGTTTAACGAATAGGAAATTAATTATTCGTTCGTTAAGTGTAACTTGAATATTAAGCGTGTTAGGACCTTAGCATGACATTGAATCATGGCCCAACAAGCTACTACTGTTTCAACACTCGTAAAGGACACACAGCGAGGCCTTACCGCTGTTGCTATATTTACAGACGAGATCATTACGCTTCCATTTTTCCGTAGGAATATCGTGCTATACTGCCTCCTGTCCCGATGACGCGCGCACCCTATTGTGTCCTAACGTAAATGTAAGTGTATTGATGAGTTTGCCCATCGAATGTATCCCTGTTTTCCGCAAATGCGACAAACATTTCAACGATACCACTCTCATAAAACAATCGTACCTGTTGCTCATAGAGCCCTGAAAAAACAGCTATAAGCTTTGAATGGACTAAACCTAGTTGAAAATTGGGCGTACACATACAGTGCGTCACGCAGGAAGGAGGCAATGTTTGCAAAAACCGTGTAGAACTGGTAGTCGAGCTTCGCCTCTGCTGATTAAACGACCCTCCATGCTAATAACCTACTCACCACTGGCTTCGCGTACAAAGCCCGCATAGAGTCCCATAGCGAGGAGCAGCCGAAAGAGGAACGCAGCATGAATGAAACGGTTTCCCCTCTTCCGGATTATAGTGTGATCGTCGTTTTCTTCTTCTTCTTATTGCTACAATTGATAGCTGGTGCAAATAGCACACTATCGCTATTACTAATACGACAAGCATCATTTTCGCTATACATAGGTGTGGTGCTATTGCATACGCCACTCGATTCTAAAATGTGGCTCATTTTTGCCCGTTTTGCTAGCGTACAGATTCTACCGCTTCCACATATTCCCACGTAATATGGTGCGGTTGGTAATGCAAAATCCTAAATTTCCTCCGACGTCCCGCTTGTCTGTGGCCTAACGGTTCAATTTCGTACTTACCCTGCAGGAATAAGTTATACCGCCGAATGGCAGGATATAGAAGCTACATTTGAAAAAAAATATTATCTGAAGCACGAGAGAGTGTTCTATCGGTGAAGACAAGAAAAAAAAACAGTAATTTCAAACAGTCTATACTAAATACCTAGATTTCTTTAATATCTATGAATAATTTATCACAAATGCTAGCATACGTGTGCGCAATTTAAATCGCTATAGTATATAATCAATGCAAACCGATCGTTCTCGAATGAAGAATTTTATTTATTTGGCTTTTGTAGCTAACTTCCAGACGTTTTTGATGATGCTTATTTCAACCTTGGACTTGTCGAACGTTCTAACGATTGGTCTGTTTTACTAGTAAGTCACCGGCACCCAGATCTCAACATATATCTCTAAACATACATAGAACTACAGAATATAAGATCTAGGCAGCTTCAATAGTACTCTGTAACAAAACTGGGTCGTACAACCAGATAATTCCGAAAAAAAAAAAAGTCCCATAAAGAAGCTAAGCAACGCTAAACAAATAATGCAATAAATAATAATAAACAAATAAATAATAATAAAGAAGCGGTACTCGTCGACCAGCCGGATCGGGAATGCTGTTACCTATCCAATCGATGAAACCAGACTCAGCATAATACAGCTGCGTGTCAACAGCATTTTGTCAAGGTTAACTGTAAGCGACCCGATCGACGGTTGTTGTATTTGGAATATGTTTTTGGAAAACATTTTCAAACGCTCCCGATGCGCCGCGAAAATTCGAATTACCGTCTTATAACAATATCGAGCAGTCCGTTCAGCGCCCGTACTCTTTGCGTGTACAGCGTAAATCTTCCGGCGGTCTCAACAGTGTTTTACCCTCAATGGGAAGCGTTGAGAAGCAGTTGTCGCTGGAAAATCCGTCGCTCGAAGTGTATAGCGACGTCGATTGACCTCCTCGGTGTAAATTGATCATATTAACACAGACATGTTCGACTAAGGAATGAAAGACGCGAGAGAAGGGTTCAGGCATACGGCTGGAAGCTTTCCGCGTACCCAATATAAGATAGTATGTCGATAAGGTCGCCGATCTGCAGCGAGCTCGACTCGAATCAGCTTGTACTATCCACAGTACATCCACAGCTATCTCCTGATCTGCATTGTGTAGTTTCTCTAGCTTTCTTTGCCTTTAGTTAAGAGCAAACAGGCCGTTCTTTTGCTCGATTTCGAGCAGATTGAAAACTCCGTTCAAGCCTCTTCATTTAATGTTATTTTTCTGTTGCATCACTGTTGCGATCACCAATGATTGATAAGCTAGTTTTAAACTAGGAGTGTGACAACAAACAAAGGTCGACCGGCCACAAGATGAGTTTGTCCGACTTCATTTCGTAGGGCTGATAGCCTGCCAGCCGTCTGTCCGATGGAATGGAACCTAACGCCGATAGCAGACGTAAAACTCGAAACAGAGAGGATGAATTGGTCTGAGGCAATGCTTGGCGGCAGTACTTGCTGGAAAATTCAGAATTCTTACGATAAGCTCTGTCAGCCTATTTTCAATACTAGTTCTCTTACCTAGAAGACGTGCAGGGTTTTGAAAAAAAGCGTCCTAATGATGGCAAATACACTTGGGAGATAAGATACCCGTTATGTGCGTCATTTGTTACAGTCCTACAAACCACTTGTGACTGGATTAGCTTTAAGTTCCCTAGTTGTAGTAACTTCCATCTTTTCCTTGCAACTATCACGTTATCATAACGTGAATGTAACAGCAAGATCTAGCTAGAGCACGGGCTTCATGCGCAACTCCTGATATAAACTGGTACGCATTAAAATGCAAATTAATTTATCTACCGATAAATAGAAAAACGAATCATGTAGCGTTGTGTAAAAAAGGTTAATACCACATCATCATAAAATCGATCTTCTTTTCTCCCTACAAGTCAAGGATGGCGCAGGTTTACGCACTGAATTTAATAGCTTTCTTTTATCTGTATCAAGGTAGAGTTATATCGTTAAGCGGCAACAATGACGCATATCCAGTAGAATATATCGTAAGTACTCGTCATGCGGTTGAATAAATCTTAAATAGTTAACTTGTCTCATAACTTGGCCAGACATATCCTGACCGCATCGCGTGCCTTCGTTGTTCTTAAGGCGTTAGAACCCAAAAACGATGTGGCGTGTAACGGAGACATGACCATTTTGGGTTTAATTCTTGACCCAACATAACAATCTCCGCCGAGTGCAATACAAGAGGCAGACTGCACAGGTAGCGCCGACTGTTGCTGTGATCGCTGATTAGCCGAGTAAGCCTACCCGAATCGGATACGGACATAGCACTGCTGTTCACCACCAGCACCGAATGAAAATGGGGCACGTTTCTGTAATAGATAAAAGCACGAATTAACCTG
The DNA here is from genome assembly GCF_002532875.2 of Varroa jacobsoni. Taxonomy (NCBI): domain Eukaryota; kingdom Metazoa; phylum Arthropoda; class Arachnida; order Mesostigmata; family Varroidae; genus Varroa; species Varroa jacobsoni. The sequence goes on from NW_019213740.1 coordinate 72,974, forward strand.
CTATAACATATATACTTTTAGTACCGACGGTTAACTTTGCATTCCGGGTTTAATTCGCTTAGTCGACGTCGCAGACATCTTTCCTTCAAAACGTATAATGTTCCATTTCGGCAAAGGAGAATATCATTTAGGGATCCTGACATTCTGCCTGTCTTTTGTCGCGCCCTCCTAATGGGTACTTTGTAGACAACTACCCCAATTGCAAAAAAGCTTCCACATTGCTTAAGGTGCGTACGCACATTAGTGGGACATGATCTATAACGATCATTTAGTCTTTCAGTAGCTGTAACGGCCCGGAGCGTTTTATGCACGATGCGTTTTCGAAACCTTCATATGACGTTGTCTGTTGCTGCCTTAGCCGAGACATATTCTGCATGAAGCCAAGTCGATGGATCAATCCGGAATACATCTATGACTTGATTCAGTAAAGTTCCTTTCGGACATGATAGCGCAACAAGCTCGGAAACTATTATACGACTCAACCACTGGCTGGCAAATACGAGCACACACTTAGATCGTGAACTCGAAGACGTCCACAGCTCGTCCTTCACATGGGCGGCATCGCGATAGCACGGTACGATAGAGCGCCTCGATTCAACTTTTAAAAACCCTACAGATCTGTTGCCGGCCGTTTACACGAACGACATCGCCTGAAGCAGCAGAAGTTGCAGGAACGCCGATGCGATGGCTGAACAGCAGAAGTCTTCTTCGGGCAGTACGGCTGCCTCCTCGCCATCTTCAAAATCCTCTCCGCACTGGTTAAAGACTTAGCGGTGACGGCTGCCTGGTCTTCTCTAGGTGAAGCAGATACCCAGTGTTGGCTACGACTTCGATCTGTATGGTCGAGTGTTTCATTTGCTGGACTAGTCGAAAGTCGGGCTGGAGATGCTCCTTAAGCAGCCCCCAAGACCATATAAACACAGCCGCCAGTCGTGATTCGTTGCGTAGCTAAAACAATTAAAAGTACCACGAATATATTTTCTATATACATTACGCACAGCCTCTATTAGTCAACAGTCTAACATATTTTCAGATTCAGCAAAAATCATTACGCGAACGTGACCGGTTTTTAATTTCCTCAGTTTGATCTTAATTACTATTTTACGATTTGTGAATATGTGTGCAGATTCTCTGCGTGGATCAACGTAATTCCACGTCCCGTCTGTGATCGCCGATCTGTGCATCTATGTAAAAAGGACTGAGGATAGATTTGCTAGCTTGTGACTTGGTTTGTTCTTCTTTTTTTTATTGTTGTTTATTTTGGCGTGGAAAGCTCAAAAACAACAGAGCACATTTCGGCCGGCCGGTGCGTAAAAGTTTCGTGAGTGTGCCTTTTGTTGTATTTGTGCATTTTTTGCGGACAGTTATTGAAGGGGACAAAAACAGTAACGTAATTTAATGATGATGTGTACTAGGCTGCTTCAGGAGCAGTCTGCGATGGTTTTCGCACTATTACTTGGAATACAGTTAGTGCCAGCATACTCCGATCAGGGTACGTTCCAGTCGCAGCCGATGTTTCCTATATTTATCAGTAAACAATTGCTTGACATAATACATTATGCATAGGTTACTGGAGAAATAGTTTGCCGCTATAATCCTATCAGTCCTCTAGTTCTGAATGGTAATCTTGTAGGCCACTGTTTCATAGACTGAACTCTAGCGATAGTACACGAACAATAGCATTAACATAGTATGATATGCAGACACACAGGTGGAGAGGCTACGAAGGGATGTTGTCTTTTCCCGTACCAGGTCTTGTTTGATTCGTATAGGCTCCTCATGCTATTCTTCTTCTGCCCTTTGTCTTTTCGTATGTTCCAATAGTTAGTGTAATGTTGATCGTTGTTACCGTGTCTGTTTTCTCTCTTGGAACTACCCTGCAATTCCTGCCGACCAGTATGACCACCCGATTCGGTCTTGCAGCACCAGGAAAGACCAGCTCCTAGATGAGGTCTTTCGGTGGCCAATCTTGCAAGTCTCATGGAAAATGACATCAAATGGAACTCCATTGAGTCAGTGTCGTATTATTTCGCCGATGCTATTGGGTCGTGGATGTCTTAATATGATGAACAAGCCACTCTATACACAAACGGGATCCGGAGGGCTACAAACAACCACGTCTTTCTAAGCAGAATGAATGTATGTCTACGAGAAGCCTTATTTAGCTAGCTGCCTCAGTTTGGGAATCGAATCCCTTTGTAGCACGTAGGTGTGTACGTAGTCACACTGAAGAGATGATCACTTAATGAGCTACTGATTAGGTAACAATAGAGACCGTCAGCGGTATTAGCTCTGGTATACACCTATATATAGAGATGTGGTGGACACAGACCACTACAATCCAGCCACAGAGCCCACGACCATTATTACGAGGGTTATGTGGCTGAACGCTTCTTAACATCGTAACCTGTGCTGTCCACAGTGGTCATGCACTACTTAGAAAAAGCTGCAGTGAAAAGAGAGGGTAGTGCAGAAAATTAGGCTTCAGGGAACGATTGAGAGACAGCGACCTAGGTTTGTAGAGAGTAGCTGAGCATCAATCGCATTGCTCGCATGGCTTCGATCTGCTTTTCTAGCCACTGGGCTTCTCGAACCCCACACATGCAACGCCTATGTTTCAAATAAGGCGCTTTTTTTTTGTTCTCTGTCCTACCCAACGGGAATGTGTTGAGTGAGCTACATAGCCGACCGCATAGCATCGCTGACCCTGCAATGTTGCTGCTGGTGCTGATGATGATGAGGTTGAGTCGTCTAAATACTTCGTCTTGGAGCATCCAACGACACATGGACCTCCTGGTTCCGAAGGAATGTCATCGTAATCAGGCAGGTTCTGCGGGACCCGTGACTTCTCTCGTGCCTTCACTAGCACGTTCACAGGCTACTCAGTCGGTTTATAGACCCCCGTTCCTTTCTGTTAAGCTGCTCTCAGTAGCGCCAGCAGAAATATAAAGACCGTTCACTTAGCTTGGCAGCAGGTTATGGGCCGTATAGACTGAGTTGCGTGGCCTAAGATGCGTACCTGACCGGTTGGTTGGTCGATCTATCGGCTCGAGAACGTATGTACAACAAAGGCAGGCAAAATGTAGCATAGAAGTGGGGCTACTTCGGCTCGGCAGCAGCAGAAGGATGTCGACACTTCGCTACTCTAGATCACTCTAAAGCAGGCCGTCGTCCTGTGTCTGCAAGGGGCGTATGGTCACATCACAGCACGCTATTCAGCCAAAAAAGCTTTACCGACGTCTCGTGCGCTGTCCACTATATACAGCCAAATCCTGCCACTGCTGTTGTCGGTACAGTACTAGGCGGCGTTACAACTACGTGCACCTGAGGCAGCGTTGGACGGCGGCGAAGACGACGACCGTCTTTGAAGCTATTGCTGTATTTCATAGGATAGGCTTGCTACTTTTTCGCCAGCATGTTATCCAGCCAGATGCTCAGGCCAAACCAAATGAAGGGGCCGCCGCCGCCTCACGAGCTTGCTCAAACAGCAATCATCATCGATGACTAACCGATAGCCATCCATGTATCTCTTTTTGTGTCTTTTCGCTTTGCTGTTGACCTTACCATACATAGCAACGGTGAAAGAAGTGGCAAAAAATTAAGAAGTAACAGCAACGTCAATCCCTTAGAACCTGGTTGTTGTCGTCAAAAACCGTGATTCTCTTCTCGGACGCAGTTTGCTTTCCACGCTGCTCGGCGGATACCGCTAACAGGCGACCCTCTAAAGGTGCGCGTATAGTTACGAGGTCCAATGACAACTTAACATTTTGCTCGAGTATTGCTGGTCTATAAATGAAGCACGTATTCTATAACTAAGCCAAAAACTCGCTGAATCAATATTGTTTAACAAAAAAAACTTCTCGACGCTGACCTGCAAACTGGCTACGAATTATAAAATGACAAGTATACATCTATGCACTCTATAATCTTCATTAAACATTCAAATTGAGAAGCAGCAAAGGCTTCTATTTAAGGGTCGAAAGTGAAGGAACTCATCTCGAACTCATTTTCACCGCCGGCCAATCAGGCCACCTACACGTCATGCATGTGCATGCTGGTCTGCACCTCTAATAGTGCATCGCTTAGTCGGGTCTACGGAATCTGTCTATATATACAGTACTTCTTTACCGTAGTTAGTACAACTATCTGTTTATTCGCAAGTCTATTCGCGATTCCACAACGGTGTCCGGCTGCTCCATCTTCTACATAAAACATTTTGTTTGTGGGCCATCTTAGTTAAAGGCAAACGCACAAAACGGCGACGGCCAACTCCGCGCGGTACGCAGTCCTTGGATTCGCATAGCTCATCGTCTCGGTATGGACAACACAGTGTCGATATATGGCCGAGTTATGCGCGGCACGCGTCTCGTGTATTATATTATAGCTTCAATTTTGTGGGTCGACGAAACTGATATTACTACGCGCGCGTTTTTACGTCATGACGTATTAGCTAGCGTTCTGATGTGGCGTTCGAACCGACGTTCAGGTTGCCAGGCAAGTGTGATGTTACTGTATAAAATAAATTTTATATTCCGCTTTATGTTTACTCCTTCTGCTCCCATCCACCAAGCGATATGATACACGTATAAGTGCCGACCATAACAACAAAAACAATAATCATAATAATAGTAGAAAATTATCAGAATGGCAAATAACAACTAGTCGATGACGGTAGCAAAGCGGGGTGCATCATAACACAAGCAAACGAGACGAAACGGTAATAGCTATAATGCGTCACGTGTATACATGACGCTATCCAACGCAGATAGCGAAAATCCAATGCACCGACTCTAAAAAGGTCGTTATAACCACGGTATCAATGGTTCTACGTGACACTGGCGCGACAATGGCGGTGGTAGGCACGTCGTGCTAAAAGAAGGAAGGGGGTAAAATTGAAGTTGTCTGCTTTTTTCGTTTCGAAACGCCTCAAGAATGATAGTATCTATTGTCGACAATGGCTATTTCGATCCGACAGGAACTTCCGTATAATATGCACGAAGACAGGGTATGAAGAGGGAGAAGATCCGTTGAGTTTATGCCCATGGCAAGATTACTGTGTGCCAACAGTTTGTGTGTGAACAACCTAAAAAACTTGCGGAAGAAGCAAGTAAAAAAAAAAAACAAAATCCAAAAAGCCGCTCATAACTAAAAACACTTGAACCGAGTATTGTCGAGAGCTGCCATAGATCTACTGGTAACTACAACTACACCTATATGTCTAGTCCTGTAGAGGTACGGTTCGACGCCTCGATAGTTTTGTGTCCGGCAGTTTCATCATAAACATTGGGTTTAATTGACTGTGGATTGATGATATCTCGCGCGGTTGGGTGTGAACGCGGTGTTCTCGAGAAGGTCTCAGATTCTGTAAGAGTGCGAATAATGGGTTGGCAGAAGCTGCAGAAGCTTAAAAACTAAAAAGAGGCACCGATGTACGTCACAGTTTCGATTAGGTGTATGTATGATTTTCGGTACGTATAGTGAATCAAGTAGTTTGAAGCGTATCGGTACACTCGGTCGCCAAATATTATATTAACAACGATAAAAACCTGGAATATGTAAATAATAATTTAGTTTTTTAGCAGCATCACGTGTTTTTGTTTAGGCGGCCACGTGTGGTATCTGCTTTCGCCATTTTTTATTGTTACGCTGAGTCGGATTGGTGCGCACGTATACGTCAGCGCTATGCTAGAGATCTCAAGCTCGCAAGGTTTCGTCCACTCTGCCCTTGTTTTTTCCGTCTTACAAGCGGTTTAGGGCGCTCCTTCAATATCTCAGTGCCCTTTGGCCAGCATAGGTACCGCCATCTTTCCCCAAGTCCTGGCTTCATCTCAGCTCAGCTCGTCATGGATTGTGGGGTACCTTTGCTCGTTAGTGAAGCTCAGAACACCCTACGATCTCTACCGCCCCTCGATGACCTACTCCGTAATAATCATCACAGTAAAGCCTGTGGACACAAACATGACGGCCAGAACTGACGGTCCGACGCTGCTGCTAGAGAGTTTTTTTTAGATAACTACGTCATAGCATGCCGTACGAATACCCTGCTCCCGTGAGATATGTACGTACAAAGATAGCAAGTCGATAAACCATCGTCAAGGCTTCTGTTCGAAGAAGGCAAAAAGAGAAAAGGGCCAATCTTCTTCATGCATCGGGGAACGATCGAACCCAATAGATTCTGGGTGCTCCGTAATAGTGGTAGCAGCAGCGTTCAAAGCATCACTAAATGCATAGAAATATACGTGCATCTATGTATCGTGTCGTCTGCGTAAGGTGTGATTTGCCTCCAAGCTTGTTGGCTGCCGCTTAAACAAAGCTGACCGAAAGCCGCCGTGGGGCCGTCACAAGAGCGCTGAGATCGCCGCTGCTTCTGTTGTCGGAGAGGTGTTCAGGCCTTTCGCCTAGAAACACAAAATTCATCTAATACATCGTTACGGCGATCAGTCGTGCGCATTCGTTTTGGTCTGCTTCTTTCTCTCTTTTTCGCGCTCCCTCATCAGGCGTCCCACGGTGAGTTGGAGAGGAATCGAGAAATTTGGCCAACATGTTTAGCACGACAAGTGGACGAAGGGCGACGACGAGCAAAAGTAAACGATATGCGGATGATGAGGGCAATTCACTGTCCTGCTAATCTAGCCGTCTGCGTCCTTGTGCCTCATTAGGCTTTGTTACTTCAGCTGTCTATCGGCGATGATTACACGGACGGCCGGGAGGCAGGGCGTGTTGCAGGCCAATGCCCATGTCTGCCAAATGTCCGCCTAGATAGTCACGTAGCAGTTTGGTAAAAAAACTGTATCCATTATACTTTGTATAGTCCTGAAGCAGCAGTATGATCACCTTTATCTGCGATAGTTCTTCCCATAACTATAATTACGGCGGTGCACGTTAAGTGTTCAATCTAACTAACATTATCAATCGGTCATTAGTGCCCGTAGGGTCCATCAACACCACAGGAGAGCTGTGGAACACGCATTGGCGTATCCTTTTCAAGCTTTTAAAATGCTTTGGTTTGAGATTTTTGCTAATGAAGCAAGCTAAACTTGTACAACTCACGGGTCATATTGTCACTGAGCTTTTTTAGCTATGATTTGACTGTAAATTTGACTTTCGTATTTATTGACCTGCTTTGTTACGTTAAAGCTTAACAGCAGTACGCTTTCTAGATATCAAAATATCAAAACTGATAAAAAAAAAAGACTACATTCGACGGCTGTCGACGATGGCGCTGCTCACGATCATTTTGATAACGATATTGTGGACAAAGCGAAAAGCACAAATATTACATTCGTTTTAAAGATTTCGCGCTCTTTTAGCTTGAATACCCAGTGGCTCTACTACCAAAACTGGCCGCATTCATCAGCTTAACGATCTCTTCTGTTAGCTGAGCGCTGTTTAAAATTAAGCAGCCTCCAAACAGCGTAACGCGTCAATGTGTATGATAGAATGTAAGTGAAGAACTATCGTCAAAAGGGCCGGTCTGTTGAAGGAAACACATTGGGGACCAATAATAACAAGAGCTTCCAAATGGTGACGACAGTCCCGACGTCGAGGAAGCACTAAGGAATTTTTGGGAATCTCTAGACAACAGGCTGAATTAGCTTAGCGCAAAACTCAGGAGAAGGAGACTGAAGTCGGTAAAGCTGACTTTTAGAAATAAATTGTTCATGATTATTTCATTCATCGTAATTCTTCGCTGGCGTGATTATTAAATATGATCAACCCGGTAAGGCCTGGGCACCGACGCGTAGACACACGCCGTTGTTCGAGAATCGGATTCAGATGAGAAATTTTAAAGTTTTGAGGAAATTATTCTATGAGGCCCAGTTTCCCCACTTAAAGCAGAAGAGCACAAAATAAACATTGAACTATAAAGCAAAGAAAAGGCGAAGAGAATGAGGGATGAAGGATCCAACTTACTCTGTCAACGATATTTCACCGGTTGTAGCTTTGCCTCGTCATTGGGCATTTTCCACGCGTAGTAGTAGTAGTACAATATACTAAGTCAGCAGCTGTGTAGTGCTCTTCTTTTTAGGTCAAATCAGCGAAGTCGGAAAGCAAAAAAAATGTTTACAGCTCAACGGGTTTGTGATCTAGCGTCTATCTATCGAAAAATTGAAGGGGGCATATACGGTATCCACGTATGGAACCGATTCAACCGATTGTTAGTCATACAGCTCACTATACGCGCATTCGTTTTTATTTTCATTCAATAAACAACATCTATTTACAGAAATAAGAGCGTTCTCGTCTTATACATTAGCTATCTGTTTATAGGAGCTAAAACCGTCTACCTCATACAGTAGTGCGTTATTTCATGGTTTATATTTTTCCCCTATTTACTTTAAATTATTAGTAAACGACCGCGTACCTGAGCCAGCCGATGCAGGCACAACGGTCTTTTTGCAGAGGAAAGTCCCATATTGACAAATCGTATATACTAAATGGGCAAGCCGCTATCGAATTCAAATCAATGACTTTGGTCGCCCCAATTTTTCGAGTGATCCTTTGGTGATATACTACATTACAGCGCCAATAAATTACACGACTTCTTACCAGTAGCTGCACGAGGGCGAAAGGGTTCGTTAACGACAATCGTGAAATGTGCGCGTGCCACGCTTACATGTGTCCACTTAACGTAGGCGCTATGTACGCGAAAGCAAGGGGGAGACTATGGTGTTTCTTTTGCACGTTTTTTTTTTTTTTTCGTATACAGTATTGTTCCTCGGTGGCCTATGATCAGCTCACAACTATGAACGAATACCAAACATCGGCTAACGTGTAGCGAGTTCCGTTCTAATTGAGTCTTCGTTAGCTGGACAATCACTCACTCAATTCGTGCGCCATTACGCAAGTAGCGGTTGAACGGCTCGACTAAGTACGATTAAGGGAGACTACCGGAGGGTATTACTTTACTATACGGTGGGGAAAAAGTCATCGTCAGAACTACACTACACGTCTATAGGTACCATCAAATCTTCCCAAAGGTACATTAATGATACAGACTACCCTTAAACTGTTGCTTCTAAACGCACCTGACAGCGAACGAGTGCAGCTCTAGTTTAGCTAGAGTAAAAGTAAACGTCCTTTCAATTTAGCTAATAAGCTTTGGTACCAGATTCTACTACAATTATTATCAGCTACAAAAAATCAATAGGATCTATACAGCTGAATAATAGTACAGGATGCCATCGCGGTGGGCCGATCAGGCCCTGACCGAAACGTGTAATTAATATGCTGTTATGAAAACAGTTTAACTAAGTTTTCTTTTAGCCGGAATTAGTTACTGTATTGCTACAAAGTTATTATATTGCCCATTTTATTTTTATTGCGGTTAGAGCGGTTAGAAAGAGCAGAGCGAACACGTTTGAACAAAAATGTTTATTATTAATTTGTGAAACTTATCGAATCATGCAGAGTTTTTTTTTCTATTTTGAGTCTACCTTATGCTAATTCGGACGCCGCATATCACCTTAATTCCACTAGCATGTGTTTATCATTTTTATCTGTTGATCGCTTTCTTCTTGCGCATCTCGAGATATTGATATCGCGCTATGTTCTTTTAGGTTTTTTTCCCGACAAATTCGTGCGACTTGCATCCTGCCTGGCCAGATCTTCGTTCACGGCACCTTTTTTTACTTGAGCCACCGTTATCAGTGAATGCCTGAACCAGACTACACTATATTCGTTTTGCTCGATACTTCCTCGTATCGTTCCGAGACAAGAAGCAAAGTGTAGCGCAAAAATATAACTTATTTGGGTAGCATTCAGAAGTATCCATGTCGACTCGCTATAATTCAAGGGGCATCAAGGGGCACCAGTAGGCATTGCTCTGACTCAGGCGTCACTTAAGCCGGCCAACGAAATTGACGGTAACGTGTAATGTTGGTAAAGGGGCAAAGTAAGACCCACTTTAGCGGCATACATGTGCTCCTTCGGTGTCCTTTGTCGCGAAAATTGTTAAGGCTAAATGCTAGTCGGTGTCTGTACACCTAAGACTACTAAAGTCATCATCGGGTCACGGGGCCGAAGCTTAACAATTGCTTCAGATTTTGTATTTCAAAGTTATATTACTGCGGTTTCCATACGTTTACATGACAGGCGCTGGCTACAATTCCCCATGACACAAAACTATCGTACTACCTAGAGTAAATACGTCTGACTAACACGATCATACACCACTCGGCAAAATTATCTCACAATTTCGTTACTCTTTGAAAATAGCATAGTTAAAAAATTGTAAAGCAGGGAAAATATCAACTAGAACAAAATATATGGCTTACGTGTCTCGTTTATGCAGACGTTTCTTGTCGAACGGTATCTTGTTTACGGCACTTTTCTAGATGGAACGGCTGTTGCTAGCTACAGCCCAAGCTAGAATGGCATTCTGTACTTTTCTAAGAATACTTTATTCACCTCTACCGATTTCATACGACGAGTTTTTGCTCGGTTCACATTGGATCAGCAGGTCGGCATCGAACGATTTTAAACGGGTTATCGATCCTCGGCAACTATGCATAGAATTCAACACCATCCGCCGTGGATCTATCTCAGCTGAATCCTATATTATATACCAGCATACATCAGTTACACTGCAGTTAAACAGCCTTTTGTGCTAAGCTCTTCATGTATTAGGTCGACGTTTTCAATTTGTTTTTGCCCTTCAAGCAGACATTCTACTGGCTTTCAGCAGACTGCTCGCCTGGTTCGAGCACTGAGAAATGTGAGCCAAACCAGACACCCGAGACAAACAAACGTACGTACGTGCGTGCGTGCGTGCGTGTGTGCGTGCGTGCGTGCGTGCGTGCGTGAGAGACAATCATATAATAAATGCATGCAGAAAACACAAAGGTGTCAACGCACGATTGCTCGCGCAGCGAAATCAAGTTCTAGCAGTGAAGAATGGAACAAGCGGATTTCTCTGGATGGAATTTCGCCAAGCAGTTCAGAGTTGCCTCATTCCAAATCTGGGGCACGCGATGAACACAAGCAGAAGTCAGGTTTGACAATGAGGATCCACCGAAAAGATCCCTTTTTTTCTGTTGACCTTTTTGCTTGCTAGCAACAATATACAACAATGAAGAACCGAACTGTCTTTTTTTGAGTGGGCGCAGCGGAAAATTCCGCTCGCTAAGCAACTGCCGCAGTTAACAACGAGAAATGTCGAATTTCGAAAACAGTATAGAGATATCATTTGATATGGATAGCGAATGCTGCACGCTATCCGATGATATATTGATAGAGCTGCTATATAGAACGCTGCAACATCTGAAGGTACGGACGCACACTGCAAAAGGCGAGTCCTATTCGCCTTATAATCAGGAAGCTTCGAACGGTAACGAAAACAGCTTAGGAACGTGTTCTTTCTCGGAAAGATGGAAAATAGTTTGATTCATTATGTATCGTTTATCTTCTTCTTGCTATATCGTACTTGATTTGTACTCGACATATAGGTTCGGTACGGAGATGGCAGCGTGAGTCGACTTAGGTGATTTAGGCCCACTTAGTTATTCTCTCTTCTGGCTACTGGCTTTCGAGTTTACCAACAAATGATGTTCTGGCGTATTGAAATTGTCTTCGCTAGATAGAGAAGCTTCTCATCGCAGTGATCCAACTGACCATCGATGACACTCGTTTGTCAGTTCTGCTTTCAAGTTTGCCCCTGTGGCTGATTCGTTTATTGAGCCCTAACATTAGCGTTTCCGTTATCGAGTCTTTCGTCTGTGATCCAGTTGGAGGGTGATCACTCTTCAGCTACACTGACGAAGCGGATCCGATGGTTTCATTCTAACTATGATTGCTTACAGTCGGCCGCTCAGCTGCATACCAGGCAAAAATCGCCGAGATCCGGTGATGGTGACAAGGTTCATATCTAATTGCTCGTTCGTTACATAACAAATTGGTGGCGTTAATATGAACGTGAACGTAGTACATGTATAACGTTGACGTAAATTGAATTGTTCAAACACGTAGCAGGAATTCTTTGAGACCGCAGTTCGCGTATAGGTATTGCCTCGGCGTAAAAATTTACAGTAATTCCTAGGGTAGCTCTAACCAGTGGTCAACTTAGATTAGCCCTAATTATCCGTATGGCTTTTAGTGATAGCGTGCTGCCAACAGACGTCGTAAGCAATAGCTCTTCATCTATTTACGTTTGAAGCCTAACTTCCATATAGATATATGCATATATATGCCATAAATTATAACTATTTAAAGATGAGCGATGCTATCTCGCTAGGTCGATGAACTGCAATTGCAAAGCAGCTGAAGGCTGTGTGGTGAAGCGTTACGAGCAACTTATATGGTAGATCTAATTGCAAAGCAAGAGGTCGTGTGTGCTCATAAAAAGAAGTTTACCTCAAATTGTGATATACTTAATAACAATAGTCGTGTTACTTTACCGAATGAAATGGACGATCATGTGCGTGTCGCGTCGATTCCGGTTACGGTTTTATGAAATTTTTAATTTAAATGACGTATATTTGCCAAATAAGAGCTAAATTTTCAAAGCTTCGGTAGCCTTCGGATTTTCAAAGACGTACTAACTGGTAAATTTTAGAACTTAAATAGATGAGCATATTGAAATTTACCATTAAATTTTAGCTTTTAAAGCTTATATATAACTGTATTTGTGGTACTATCGTCTGCGGAACACTAACAACAATAACAGTACCACATACGGCTTCTGCTGACGCGCATTGAAGGAAATTATTTGTTTTCTCGAATGCATTTTATCGTATTACATAGTGCTTCGCTACTAAACATAGTTTATATGATATTAGCCGCCTTACGACTGTATCTTGTACAGGTTTTTAGGGTTAACAAATGTATTTTCCTTTGCTCTTGAATAACGCGGAGCTGGGACACATGGCGACATTAAATAGGTTACCTCAAATAGGAAAATGGGAGTAGCCAATAGACAGACCGGCAGACAGCCGGCGAACCAGTAGCTGTAATGAACAGCAGACTATACTAATATCATATATATGCGGTAATTTCTCCTGCCATCCCTCGGTAAATGACGATTTCATCGGATGCAACATGTTGCGAATAGGTAAAATGGTAAATACGTTTCTCCATGGCCGCCAAAAGATGAGCTGTGGTTAGTTTGCATTGACGACGCCGTTGCTGGGCTTGGTCTCCGTTCACAGCATACCATATGCAAGTAAGCCGATGTTAAATAGGATTTATCCTACGTGTTTCAACGAAATGCATGTATTGAGACCGCCATAAAAGCTAAGAGTTCATTTACCTCTAACAGTTTGCATCTATTTAGGGATGGGGTTACTTTGCCTCTGTAAGTCGTAACCGTGTATTCCTGAAGGCTAGAAATTGTCAGATTTTTCAGTATACAGACTCAAAATAATTCATCATTAAATTAACTACCTTTGACAGTTATTGATGACTGTCCTGAACGAGCTGGTACCACTTATGAGAAAGACGTAGGAGTGGAGCTAGTGACAAGGTGCGAACGACGAAAATAGCGAACGATCTAGACGCCCTAGGACCCCTACTTTATAAGGACGTCATCACAAAGCAATAGCAAGCGACGCACCATGTTTTCATCGGTGTGCTTAATTAAAGCTAACAAGGTCTTAACTTCATCTATGTTCTCCTCCTGGATCAACCTGTGGGTTCCGGTAAATGCTGTTTTCCTTGCCGATGCTGCTGCTGCTGCAGCAGCCACGATCGATGCGACTTGCAAGGGCAGAGTTCGGCCATGTGCTCCTCCAAGTAACTCCTTCTGTCATTTATTAATTTTTGCTGACCACGACACGTTAGTTCGTCCAAAAGGCTCGGCCTGCCTCGGCCTAACTCTGGTGCAGGCACTCGCACGTCAAAGTGATAGCAACGTTATTTTTTTGGGGCTCTTCAACAGTAGCTGAGGCCGTTGGCAGCCGTAAGAGCTTGCGGCAATCTCAGTCGCTGACGATAACCAAGCGCTAGATCCCTCTTTACTTCAAGAATATTTTCACGGGGAACTTGAAGCTAATGACTTCTACCTGCGAAAGGCGACGTAAGAATAATTTGCATAAAAATAAGGATATAAAAGCTGTTTTTCGAGTACCAATTTCAGGCAAAAACGGGTAAGTCAAAAATAACAGATTGACGGCGGTCACTAGGTCATCATTGCTGGACGATCTTACGCAATAGCCTGTAAATACCCTCTCAATGCTCCTGACACGTTTTGAGAACCAGTCTTATGCTGACATATTTCGTTGTCGCTGTGTTTGACGAGCTTTTTGCTGAGGTCCGTGAGTTAACTTCTTCACGACCTTCATCCAGAGCTGCGCGGCTTCATATAAAAGCTGTTCGTTCGCTGCAAGTGCCTGATCTGTTGGTTTCGTACAGCTCGAAGCGGCACCCCTTCTCAGAAGCATCACGAGCAATCCGCGCGACAGGAACTTTACGCCAAGCGAAGAATGGACGAATTGGCCAAGCACTCGTCGAGGTAAACCAGAAGAGATAGCAACAGGCGACGTTTGGATCGATCGGAGGGAAGAAAAATAACTTCTCACGAATTGAGTGGACGCAGACTTTCGCTTGGGTCGTTGTTATCGTTTTCGTCCTTAGCCAACTCCGGCCATAGTCGCGCAACAACCCACAGCAGAACTAGAACGTAATCGCAAGAACAGAGAGGGTGTCGAATCCTGTATGATTTTAAAAGAGCATACGCTTCTACAAAAGCTAGTGAAACGTTGTCGGCTGTTGTGAAATACGTGCGAATGTATATTGATTCGAGGAGCGCACATCACGTTAGGTAACAGCGACGCCAATGCGTAGGGATGTGTCAACGTGCCGCTCGTATTTAATAGGATTTAAGCAGGGATTGACTCAAGCGTGTCCTAGGAGAAGGGGCAGTCGTAACATGTTCATGGAGTGGATCAGCGGGAGGAAGCACACACTGGAAAATAAACATTTACAAAAAATAACTTAAGACAAAAATTAATTTCGACGCAAGCTGTCACTTCTAGCACGGTATACGCCGTTTATTGTTTGTCGCACGATTTTTAAGAGATCGCATCAAACGCGGTGGCCTTATGAGTACATGTTTATGCGCCTCAAATCTGTAGGATGCTACGCAATGCGTTTGTCAATAGTTTTTCTCACAGGACATTTCTAGCTCCGCGCCGCTTCAAGCGTTGAGTGAGCTATCCTCGTCTGATGCTATTCGATGTAATAGCGAGCGATGCGTAAATACTACCAGTAGAAGATGGTAACGGCACTAGATCTGTGTTCACTGTGTCGTCTCTACAGCAGAGCTTCTATGTGAGTTGGGCCGATTGCGATCGTGTCTTCACCGTAAACCGCTCGGTTGGTTCGGTGAAAATCGACCCCTCTAGTCGTTTTGTAGCAAGATGAGGATCGCGTCGGTCATTGTTCGTCTTGTGAGTGACTTGTATTAACGACTTCGCCAATGAAAGAAATGAGGTGCGACAAAACGTTGCGGGTGGAATGATCCAGTCGTTTCGTTGACTACTCTTCTGATATATCTATCATGGCTTTTTCCACAATCTCACTGCATAATCGAGTGAGAAAAAAAAAATATAATCATATTGTGACGTTCCATCTCGAATTATACTAGTAAACAGTGTAGGAGCTCTTTGTTCCTGAATCAATATAACGTTGCAATATTCTTAAGCGTCGGCGTCGATTGTATCATCACGAGAGTTCAGCTAGTCAACGAAGTGACCAGCTATAGCACTGCTAATTCTACGCGGAGCTGTAGTGTTGTCAACGTTCTGTCCGTCTGTTGCTACGTTTGGTGCCATCTACGTATGACCCACTTGTTAATAGCTGGGTCGAGCCGATGTCTATCGCTATTGAACGACAATCGCTGCTTGTCGCTTTGCCGTACCCGTCGCGGTGAATAGCATCAAACAGTTGCTCATCTGTTGGCCAACCAGCGCTCGATTACAGTGGCCTACTGCTGATGGCATGGCACTAGTTAAATAAAAAAGATTACCATAGGAAAACTAACTGTAGTTTATTACTGTCGCCGACAGCAACAGCGGGCCACGGATACTGTCGAGCGAAACGATAGCCACAACGGCCTGCTGACAACTGCCACAGTGGCTGCTCACAGTACAATGTTTAACTAAGTGCATGAACCTTATCCTGTGCTGCTGCTACTACAAAAGCTGTTCCTATATACATTGAATAGCGAAACGCATAAAGTTGTAGCTTTTTTTTTTGCAGCATGTTCATGTACCCACTAGTCAATCTATCTATATATATACGTTACGATGTACATATTTAGCGCACCTGATGTGGCTGTCGTTAGCTTAGGCTGAATCGAGGGCAATAATCAACTGGACTTTCCGATGTTGCCCCCTGTTTTTGCTTTGGTTTATCTCAATTTTTTACGCTTACCCACCACTCATCCGCCCGACGCTATCCATTTGCGTGAAAGCGCTGCGTGACGCTGAGTCAAGAAGCAGTCGTTGTTACGTGTGTGTTCATATATACATATATCCTGCTTGAAAGTTTATAACGATATCTACCAGAATAATTGCTCTTATCTACCTATATAGCATTATCTATGTAGATGTACACCGACTTAGAATACGTGGACGATCTTCTAGCGTAATCGTATCGCGTGATAGCCTAGGCCCATCTTATACATTAGCTTCGATCTACTCTCCAGGATGACCTTGAGGCGTAGAACTTTGATGATCCAGATTTTTAAACCAAATCAGTGATTGTTGTCCCAGTGAATGGAGAGCTAAATTGAAAGTTTGTGACGGCAAAAAGAGAACCTCCATCTAAGATATATAGTGAAAACTAATGATACGTAGTCGCTCTAACGTAGTTTATGCTTCTTAGTTTTGTATACAAATTATCACGTGCTATCGCTATTAGGTGTTTGTGTGGATCAATAATCGTCGAAATGAGGATTGTGAGACAATTTAGATGGCAGAAGACGGCTACGTAATGTGGGGAACCTAATACGAATCCCAATTTGACACACGGGAACACCGGGAGGAAAGAGGTCTCGATGATAGGCGAAGTAAGTTTTGCGCCTCGTCTAACAGCGGCAGTAGCGTTATCTCGAATGAGATCACCCGTAAAAGATCTGAGCCGTCGCATCAAACACTATCATCGTGTGGCTTTGGGCGTCATCGTGAAGTCAAGAAGCTTCTCCTGTTCTCGTTGTGAGTCAGCAAAATGCCAAATCTCAGAACGAAAATTGTTCACGTCGGAAGCGACGATAGTCAGATGCAAAGATACGAGAAATACAGAGGTGTATAAGTATGGCCAGAAATTTGCCACCGTAACGAACAGCGTAGTAACCGTGAGTCATTCTCAATTTATTCAACGAAGTACGCAGCAGACTGCAGTTGATTAAATAAATTAACATTAGAATCCTGTCTTCCTGCACAGTACTAGCCATTACGCTGGTAAGCACACACTTATTGTGGTGTGCAACGTTATGTAGATATATATCACCGAAAAAATACCAAATACTACATTTTGGTACGAGGTGCTCTCACCCATTTGTTGGACACCGTTTTTATGCTGGAAAAAATTGGATTAACTCTATTCAACTTTTGTCGCTGCTTTTTTGTCTCCGTGAGATCGTTGTCTATTTTTTATTGTTATATTAGTATGTTCTAACTCGACGACGGTCACAAGTTTGGCGAAAATCCGGCGACTAACTAAGTCAAAATCGTATCGTCCCTTCGACGTTATACATTGCCGTTTCGATCATACGTAGAGGTCATAAACTTTATGGCACAATGTTAGCTTGATAAAAAGTCATTTTACAGTTTGAGTGTCTTCATTACCATGACTCTCACTAGATTTTGCTCTCATGCCACTTTAACTAATAAACAAGTGCCAGGATAATCTTTGGCTTACCCTGAAATATATGCCTAGTGAAGGGTTGCTATGTTTTGGCACGGTGTTTTTTGTTTTCTTTTGTCAAGCGTAGCATAAGGGTCCTTCGTTCCTTTTGATCAATATTATGAGAAGGCATCCGAGTGGTCGACGAGCGGACAAAATGATATCGCTTTAGTTCGATGCCTGTCGAGCTTGGCAGAGGTACGGAATACGCATCAGCAATGACCAGCATAAACGCGAATTGATCAACCGCTATCGCCATGCAATGGCCGAACCATATCTAGCGCACTACCTTAAGTGACAGTTGGTCATATTCAAGGATAACTGACACGAGGGATGGCATCAACGGCTACTGCAGTTTCACGCGCCTGCCAACTCCTAACCAAAATAGATTGCGCACGTACACACACCATCTTCTTCATCATCACCGACGATCTTCTGCTTCGTATTTTTTCATCTCGTCTTACCGGTCGACTCGGAGGTTTACGTTAAGGCGCGCCGGCGGCAAACGGGACAATAACATGTCTAGCGGCCGACACTTCTTCAAGCGGCGTCTTCATCCACTCGGTGTACTCTCTCGTCAGACCCCAGAATTTGTCCGTTTTCATCAGCGTCAGTGTTTCGTTTCGGCACAGATCGCCATTTAGTACAATAGCGCTCTAATATAGATTCTGCCAGCGTGGCTACCCTTGCTGGCTAAAGGTTTTGCATCAAAGTTCGTTTCGTCGCCCTATCCCATTCCAACTGAGCTGTACGTTCAGATCACGATTCGTCCCATCCTTGACAACATGGCCAACCGTAACAATAGCGAAATACGTATCCGCTACCGCAACTACGGCTGCAGCATTATCATATTGACATGGCCGTTTTGGTAAAAAGTTGATGTAATTATATGGCGGCATGATCTATATTGGTGATATCTTTGTAGCTGGCATCTATGTTGTTATCGTGGTCGTACTCATATTCAAGCGATGCTTGAACTACACTGGAGGTTATATATTCTGAGCGAATTGTCTACTGATAGTAACGGGTCATTGTGCAACGTTTTGCTCTTAGCATCATGCGTCCGCTCCGTCTAGTAGATCTGAGGCCACAAAGAAGCTAACTTGCGAGTAATCATTAACACATTAATTGTCACAGTTGCTATTTAACTTAGTGCTATGCGGTCGTCGAAGATCGTAATAGTTGTAATAGTGTCATTTGTTAATGATTATGTTTGAAACGGACAACTTCGAATAGGGGCGAGAGGGAGGAACTGCTAAATACGGCCATGTTTGCCAACATTCGTTGCCACTTTTTTTTTTGAATGAGCCGATCGCGGAAGAGGCAACGTCCGTCCTGGTATTGGCCCTGCTAGAAGATACAGACAAACGGTTTACTGCTGCTGGTCTAGATTAAACGTGCCGGTCATGACGCAGGGTAAATCCAAGACTGCATGACGCTAGCGCGGCAGTAGAAATGTCGCCAACGAGAAGTCGCGTTCGAGGTGGACACCACAGGTACGTCGCATGAGCGATGAGTTGCAACGCGACAAAATCAGAACTGTTCAACCACATGTCTTGCGCGATCAACGACAGAAAACGTATTTGGAATTTGAATAGGAGATCATTTAACGAGCATTGATAAACAATCGGCAGGACAAGCCACCGACAAATCCATCGACCCACGCTGTCAACAGCAGCGAAGGAGACCGACTCGCAAAATGAATTAGTCACGGTCAATATTTGACCGTACGGGGTTCCCTAAGCTTTTTTTAAAAGTCAACGAAATCAAAAAAGACACGATCGGTCCCTGCGAGAGAATCGTCACATTCGTTGAAAACTGCGATAGAAGTAACAGTTTTACTACTTCTAGTATGAAATAGTACTCTGTATTTTTCCCTCCGTGTCTCTTTTATTTCGAAAAACGTTTATGATTTTCTTAGCCTTCTGCCGCGGCAAATGCAAACGAAGATCCAACACATGCCGCATACGCTTTTAGTTCTCGTATTTTTTCCTAGTCTGTCAAGCATAATGTTGCGAGCAATACTACGTACACGAGCTACGTACATGGCTGGAGGGTTTCCGTCGAGGCCGTTACATACTCTTCTCACAATTAATCTAATGCAACTCGTGCAGTAACGTACCTAAACTAAGTAATCTACCTGGTCGTAGCTAGGTTGTTGTGTAACTGCGTGTCAACGGCTTAATAACGACGTGCTTGGCATGTCTGCTCCTATTGGATATGTTTGCTATATTGGATATATTCTAAAAAGGTTCTCCTTGTCGTTAGATTGTTGCTAACTCCTCTACTAGAGGCGCTATCGGTTCTCTTAGTTTATGCCGACAGCAACGACAACTTCAACAAGAACAATAGCTCATTCGGCTGCTATATTTGGGTCAGTAATTTTTGAAAGGCCTTAACAGTAGCAGCCCCTGTCAGCGCTTATAGGTTATGGCGGTAATAGTGAGTCTTTGTTATATATATATATATATATGTCAAACTGGAACTTCACGTTATTTCCTAGGTGACATATAAACATCAGTAGTTTACTCACTCGCTTGGCTCCGCGCACAGCGGAACGCTGCGCAGATCGCGTTCAGTCGACACAGCTGCTGCAGCTGTTGAAAACGGTATTTCTACAGAAAGAGCCGCAGCGAAGATGGCCGGGCAAAGCGTTTGATGAGATTCGAAGGTTCAACGGTGATGACAGCCGTCGAAATCGTCGGCTAATTGACCGTGTAGCTGCTGACACAAAACGACATAGGCAACGTATGAAAACAGAATCGTCAATCTTCCGTCATCGCTCGCGTCTCCGATTGAACAGTGTCCCCTAAACATTGGGCGATCG
This sequence comes from Varroa jacobsoni, assembly GCF_002532875.2. Taxonomy (NCBI): domain Eukaryota; kingdom Metazoa; phylum Arthropoda; class Arachnida; order Mesostigmata; family Varroidae; genus Varroa; species Varroa jacobsoni. Next base: position 93,642 of record NW_019213740.1, read on the forward strand.
ACGTCAGAGTCCCCTATTGGCTACGTCGAATAGAGACGGGCTGTCGTTGAAAAGTAGATAACGCTTCAGTCGGCTAGTATATCACTATGCGGTGTCGATGTTCAGTTTATTCCATCGACCGAGCTGAATTTACCCAGCAATTTTATTACGAAGGTAGTGATGAGAAATCGAACCAGCGCACGGAACTAGACGGCCAGGAGGAACAGATTTGACTGTAGGAATGAATAAACGTATGATTATGAACACATTATATTATAGAGTTCCCAGACGTTGGACGGATAACGGTACTATGGTGAGCTGAAACTAAATGCTTCGGCTACCCTCTGAACAATGGTGTCCTCTTTAAATTCGATTGATCAAATCGATTGGATCGCTCATTTTTTCTCACCTTGTATGTGTAAGGTACAACGAGTGCACTGTTTAAGCTTAAACTTCTATTGAAAAGTTAACTATTCGTAATTATATGCTTGTAATAGCATTTTCGCGTATTGCCACAATATGTGGAAACATGTATGTACGGCATGCTGCAAACGTTCAGCTATTATCAATAAACCCTAACGATTGTCGTCTACTTGCGGTACATTCGTTCATTTATAGTAAGTTAGAGTTAATTGCTAGTTGTATACGTGGAAGCGGAGAACCGCGGTAGCTCGAATCAAGCTCTAAATTGGCAATCTGCCTCGACATGACGCCTTCATTTGCACGATCGTATCGAGTGATTTTTACGGAACATTACGTCAGGTCATCACGAGTTAGTATTTATAAGTTGCTAGCCGTAGAAAATATATAATATAATTGTCTAATGTGTCTCGTCCTTGCTAGAGCACGTTTTGCATTTCGGTTTTCCTTACCGGTTTCGTTTTTATATGTAGCGCCCCATTTGTTGGGTGGCATCAAGTGCACCGAGATGTCCGAAGACGACCGACGAAATCACAATGGCAAGCTATATGATTTGATTGCCGATCTGATTTAGAAGCGTCAGCGCTCTTCGCTTCCTATTTTTCCTATATTTCGATTGAGCGCCGTCAATAAACGTAATTTATGTCTAGCGATTCACTGCTTTTAGTGACTTTCGCTTGTTCCAGCTATTTGCGTCCAGTTTACGGCCTTCCTGGTCCAAGGGCTTCAATGTGACTTCAATAGAAATTTTTGAAAAATAATGCCGAGAACTGCACGCAGTCGGTTTTGGGCTCCGAGGAAGGAACACAAGCAAAACTCTAGCGTCGGAAACGAAAACTTTAATATTAAAATTAACCAGGCTAACATCAACACAAAAGCGGAACTTCGAAAGAAGCTCGAAGGCCTTCCATTGCGCCCTTTGCCGACAGGAACATACCTGCGTGCTTGGTTTCATGCCCAAATTAAACAATATCAACGGATAACAATGAGCCAGCAAAAACGTAATTTGCTGTAGACACGAAGAAAAGAATGAAACAGATATTACTATTATCTAATGACTATGACGCTTGAGGATCGCTACATCTCCAGTGGCATAATTCCGTAAAATAACTAAACGGAATACAAATGTCGGAAGTTTTGCAAAGCACACCTACTAGCTGGCAGAAACAGTAGCCACAAGGGATAACAGAAGTAGTCCAGGCAACAGGTAGATAGGTAAGCAGGTAGGTAGGTCTAGGTGGGCAGCGTCGTACGGTAGGAAAAACGCGGCAACAGCTAAATCAATCAATGCGACAACGTTGTTTCTCTGAACTATTATTATGCCCATTATTTCGAACTCCTCTCCACGATGAAACAGCATACAAGCTTTTAATGGGAATATTAACATTAATAGGTTATAGTTTGAAGCAATCGGATGTGACGGACGGCCTCAGTACAATTCGACATGGATTTAACGAAATAGTTTCCTGTTCCTTCACGCCATCTTGCGTTTCGGGATTGTGCTGTTCCTGATCTCTGTAGTGAAACACTTCTAATTGTTTATCATGTTATTTTCGAAAACGCTCGCGATGTTGCATCGCGTAAGTCTTACGAAAACGTGTCGAATACACAAAGTGTTTATTTTTTCGGCAGTACAGTTCGGGTGGTAATAGTCCATCTTTGTTAAGTACGTGGCTGGATAGCTTGACGCCACAGTTAGGGCGTAGATCATTATGACATTATGAGAATTACGATGGCAGCCCAGCGGCAAGATGCCATGTAAGATCGTATGAATACCGTGAAGGCGTCACTTCCGCAGCGCCGAGTTAATTTTACTAAAATTTTGAGTAATCAGAACAGCGGCATTGTATCATGAAACGATCGGCAAGATGATGTCGAAACTACACACATGTTTATCGGAAAACTTCCGCCGCTTCTGTAGCTGCACATGTTGCGCTTCGCGGCGTATACTGGTTTGTAACAATAGACGACTCATGAGTGAGTCAATACGTCAGAAGTAGCCTGTGTTTCGATATTGGAGATATTTTACGCTTGCTAACGCATAGCAGATTCAACTAGACTACGTTATTCTGTGCCATAGACGCATGCGCGAGCGCACACGTGTATGTACAGATGAAATGCCTTCTGCTTTGGGTGGAAGCAGTGCTTAGACACGAAACCAAGAGAAGTTGTAAAAAGTGGGGAAAACGTCAAAGATACTGCTAATGAATACAGCTCAGACTCGTGGACAGTTACGTTGTTATGCAATGCTCAGAAGCGAACAAGAAATGAGTTAGAAGGGTTCAGAGAAACGCAGATAATGGATTATGCGGGCAAGTTCACCTATCCCTCGAATAAAGACTATACAAAAGAAACAGAAGCTACCGTTGGGAAGAAGCGACAAAATGATAATAATTTAAACGAAGATAATTAACCGCCAAATGCCACCGACGAAGGGGGCATCTAAGCATCATGTGCACAACTATCTTAAACACCGCAATATTGACTATCTATAAGCTATTATATAATTGTATTGAACAATAAACTATATTTTCAAATACCGCTTCGGAAACATCGTGTGCGCACGTCTGTGTGTGTACCGCCATGACACTTTCAGTATCACAAAAATTCAGTTTAGAATAAATGGAAAACGTAAAAGGAGACGGAAGCGTTTGCTAATATAAAAATCTTAGCATCTAGAACAGATATGAACATGGTGTTTGTTCGTAACTTTTAGCTGCATTTCCTTCAAATATACAGAAATATAAACTTTTTGTGGCGAAATAGTGACCTTAAGTAAAACGAGCAATACCATTGAGAGTAAAAGGTGACACGCAGAGAGTAAGTTACAGCGATAGACAGTGTCTCGTCTCGCCTGTGTTACATGACCACCGATAGAAATCTAAAATCGTTGATACTTTCTGAAGTATTGAGACATAAGCCCCCTTTTATCGTCATTATTCTTATTGTATTGGCTTGATTCCATTAGAAGAAAGTAAAGAAAAAAAATGGCGTAATAATTACGTTAAATTAGCTCTCTGTCTATAAAATTGTAGACCGGATCGAGGTGTCCAGCTTTTAGCCGATTCTAGTTAAAACTCACATTTACAAAAAATATTCCTTTTATATATATATATATATATTATATATATATATATATATATAAGTTTGCCGGATTGCGCCATGATAATCATCTGTATAGATGATCCAGTTTTTTTTTTTTGTTTCAAATAAATAGTGTTGACGGGACACAAATGAACGTTCTAAGAGGTACAATGTCATGTCGCCTTTTTTTTTTTTAGATAAATTCGATCGTTTTTTTGCCTCTCTACCTGGTTATATGCGCTATACAACTTTGCTTTAGTTGTTGAAAAGAAGGTTGCAGATGTTTCCAACGTTTGCGTCTACTCGATCGGTTACTCACTCGCGAAAGCCAGAAGATGCTCGCCGTTACCATGCCTTTAACGAGTATTGGCAAAAGTGTAATCATCAAATAACAGTATTGGAAGCTCAGTTTTCGACGGCAATATGCAGCACTGAAAAACAACCTCCTGTAGCTGATATTCTGAAAATGTTTAGAAACATAACATAAACTGTTGCTGTTACGCTGCGGACAGGAGTTAATTAATTTTGTCATACATGGAATTTGGGAGAACTCGACTCATTCTCCGGACCCAGTTTTGGGGTGGCGGAACGGAGTGAAATAGGGTGCTGAAAAAGAAGAAGATACAAGACCAGCTGCAGTAGAAAGCAAATATCGGCCAATACAAAGCTATTGATCAATTTGGCCCCATAGCCCCCATCGTACGCCGTAGCACTTCATTGCAGTGGTCGAAGTGGAATCTGCGTTAAATTTACCCTTCTCGCTCTTTCCCATTCGAAGTTTGCAATTCGGGCTTCGAATCGTCTACGCGATTACATGGCTGTTTCTAACTGTACCTCATTTCTAGGTAGAGCTGATGGCGCATCGGAAACTCGTATCGCGATACAGCGGAGCGCCAGGCGAATATATAGAAAATCAATTTTTTTACACGAAAAAGAAGACAGCAAAAAGATGTAAGAGATAGGGCGGAAAACCGGAGCCAAAACGGACTGCGAAACTGAAAACCCGGCATAGGATGGAACCGGCAGCAACACGTTGGCGTAATGATGTATTCGTCATTGACGCTATTGGCGCTCGAACTAAGTATAATAGTGAGGTTGGATACCAGTGCGGGAATTGGTCTGATAGAAAATAGACATTATATCCAGTGAAGGATCATTCGACGTTCAAATACCGCAAGCGAAAATTATTTGGGTTTGAAACTGGTTTAATCGCTGCGACTGAGGTACGCCTAATGTTTTTACTATAATTTTTTTTGTCTGCTAGCCTTGAAGCTTGTCTGTTACGGCTATCCACTTGCTTGGGCCATAACAAAGTTAATCCACTCGGGTACGTTACGCAGGGACTATGATGTTTATTAAATGATCTTACGTTGCAGGCTGATACCTAGGCACACCATAGCATTTGCCAAACGTTTTTGCCGGCTAGAGGCCGAGGAGTTACAGATTGGCCTCGTATTTGACAAGTTGCCATCCAGTCGACAGCACATCACAACGATAGACGAACTTAAGCCATCAACCGAATTGTTAAGTAAAGTCTAAGTTTCTTCTTCTTAACGAGGTGGAACTTATTTGAACCGCCGTCATTTTAGGTGAGACGAAATCAAATACTGGAACCGTTTCAGGAGCGATAGTAACAGTGACTATTGCATCGTTTATTAAAAACGCATCAGCGCGAAAATGTAGGTTCCACCGACAGTGAGGTGCCAAACACGATTAAGTAACTTCGTTGAAGAACTGATGCCGATCGAAAGATGCAGCTAGCATCTGTATCGAATGGGCGATGAAGTTTGATAGGTGCTGCGGATCGTCTTTCAGGCTACAAAACCCTAAAGAAAATCTACAGCAAAACCTTTGCTATGAATAAACACTTTAAATTGTCTACAATATTTGAGCGGATTCGGTTCTACAGGCAGCGTGCCTCAAACCAGACACCTTACTGCTTATCAGGCTCCCGTATCGGTAGAACTAGACAAAAGATTTTTCCATTCTGCTTCTGAAATCGATTCAAGACTGGAAAGTAAATAATCTGCTTCGTCTTCGTCTTTAAAAACAAAAACCTAGACGATAGACGTTTTCTCGGGTCACATCGCAAACAAGCTTGTTTTGGCGGGATCTGGTTGCAGTTTCTGACGCCGTTGTTATTCGCTTAAAGGAAATGACCGCCTCAACGACGACAGTGCTCAGAATATAGCGAACGATAAAATGCGATAATAAAGCCGAGAGAATACGCCACCTTTTCATCATTTAGCTTAATTATTGCGACATTATTATTATATTAATTATTATCAACAATTGCCCTTGGCAGTTGGGACGAGAAGAAGCACTGTAAACGTAACCGAATCAGTAGCGGCCGCAATATTATGGTTATTGTCATGAACCATATGATCACCCCAGTGACCCTTGACAAACTCCTTGCATAAGAACGCCATAGGGGTAAGGAGAATATATTTCATGATAAAATAAATACTTCCACCGGCCAGAACCGCGAGCCAAACCATACGTCGATGGTAACGCAGTAATCGTTTCTACGACTATTCGTGCGTGTTGTGGATGCCCGCTTCCGATTTCGGCGATGACGGTGATATTTTCGTCTGCTACGCATCGCACTAGTGGCACTAATGTCATTAACGGCAAGTGGCAACGGATCGCAGCTGTCGGCTTTAGCGGTTCTCGAAGAAGGCGCACATTAGCCGGCTTCTGGAGATTCGTTGTAATTTTTAGACACAAACACTTGTACAATCAACAATGCATAGGTACTTTTGTTTTCGACGATGTTTTTAAAATGCAGCTGCTTTAGCCACTTAATGGCCGCGTCTGTATTTGTCGCTCAACGGGACATACATAAAAAGAGCAACCCGACGCGACTATACTACCACAATATGACTATGGCATCAATGTTTTTGTTTGCGAACGAAGTTGATAATAGAGAAGGAAAAATATGAGCTGCATACCTATGCGGATCGACACATCTCTAATAAAGGCACTAAATCTGCCTCGTCCTTTTTTATGCGGCCGGGATGCGCTGAAAAACTAGCTTTAACACTACATTAGGATGATTCCCCATGTATGTATTATATATAGATTCTATTCTTGTATCTGTCGCTGACGTGAGTCGTACGATTATGCCTACCTATCCCGATCCGATCAAATCTGAAGGATTGTAAACAATTAGATCTGCTCGTTCTTAACTCGTTCGTGCTTGGCGCGTTATTTTTCGAAACAGCAACACGATGACTCTGACGATAGCTATAGGCATAGTGTCTGTCGTCAACTCTCGCAAAGGTGATGGTAGTTCTATTCTAAAATACAGAAATTCTATCGCACTGGCCGTAGGCGAAAAGACAACTCTATACTTCTGCTGTTACATGTTTTCATCTATATACCTAACTTGATAGTATCGTCTACCATCGAGTGTTATTCTATCGTCGAGTGTTTTTGATAAGGTTTTTTATGTGTCGGTGTTTGCATTACGACGCCCAGTCAATGACGTGTGCAATTTGTTAACTACGCAATCTGCGTGCACGAGCGTCAAGGTTGAAAATTCGTTTGATTCGTTAACATTATCATCAGTTATATTTAGAATGTATAATAAGCCTTTGACGTGTTTTTGCGTGTGTTTTCCTACGTTCGGTCTTGAAGCCATTAGGCGTTATTTTGGACGGGCCTTGCAAAATTCATCTGGGTTTTTCTTCAACGGATCTATAAAACGGCGTGACGATAATATTCCATAGCGATATGGCATTTGCCAGTGCTGAAATTCAAATCCGCAGTGGCCACATGCTTATGGTTACCATGACGAAGCACCGGAAGCAATACGCGCCAACCATCTAGAATGTACCGCCTCTTGCATAATTGTGCTATTACGGACTCTGCAGAAATGACAATAGACCTTAATTGTATGTTACCTGCAAATGGTTTTTGTTCTTACTGAGTCATTTAGCTGAGAAGAAAACTGGCCACATGGCTTTACCCGTTCGCATCGTGTCTTGCCGCTGGCAAAGTTGTCACGCGTCCTGCTTCAAGTTCCTCGACTAATTGATTACAAGCAAACCGCTCTTAAGGACGACGCGCACCACTCTTCTCGCATCAACTTTGAACGTTCGGAAGGTCTCAGGCGCGCCTGAAGCTCACCACCTTAACGTTATAATAGCTATTATATATATATATTAATTAATATATAGCTAATAATAATATAATAGCTACCGAGTTTCAGTTGATCCTAATGACTGAGCGTTAATAAACCACGAAAAAATATTTCGATAGGAAGAAAAATTTAATAATAGGATCACGTTATATCGAGAGGAGTACTTTCGCATCCGTTCGCCGTTTGAGCGTCAATGCTTCCTTTCTTCGTACCTCTGGAAACTCCAGACCCACCGTAGCGTAACAACAAACGTTAACCGTACAATGTTTACCATCATCTGCACTTTTCGTTTAGCGTTTATGGACACCACCTTGAAGGAAATATTCAACAGACGGATATGTATGAGTGCGCGAAAAAACGCTAATATGTCTCCGTCTTTTTGCCATTGTGTTTGCTTCTATCGACGGTGCACGTTTCACCCGATTGTCACGGCAATAGAATCGATTATCTATTGCACTGCACAAGTGTAAAAGTATATTTTACTTGAACGTGAATAACGGCCAGCTCCGTCATAGCTTAGTGGGTAGCGTATTTGCGTGTTAATCCTAGGGACACGTCGTGGTTTACGTACGAGCGCGAATATAGACTGACTTCGTTTCTCGTTAGGAACCAGCCGTCTGTCTGATGGAATGTCTGACGGCGGCACCGGATGTAAGGCTCGAAACATAGAGATAACCGTCAGCTATTAAAACATCCAACGATACTACCTTTTTGACTCGTTTAATACCACTACTGTTTTTCTTGCTTCCTGAAATTTGTCCCGTGATATTTATTAGGGCTTTTCATTCACGTCTTGTTTCTATAACTCTATTGGTGTTATTGATGTTAATCAGTACAAAGTCGTAACGAATGCCTTATCGATAGGACCACGAAGCTCTTCCTGATGGGAGCATGCAAACCATCTTAGGTGTGCCGTCATTACACAAGGATACACATGACAGTGAAGCCAATTAATACTAAAGCGTTGCTTATTCACCGGCTCTTCCAAAAGCGAACTGGCAAGAAGACTACTGAAGTAGAGTAAAATCAATGAAGGCAATGATATACCGCAAAGATAAACAATTGAATAAGGAACATATCAAAGTGAACCCGAGAGCGACGCCCTCGGTATATAGCAGACAGCTGTGGTGGCCAGCCGACCCAGTGCGCGTTACCCAGGATGATGACGGTATCGGTAAATGCAGAAAGAAAACACGCGCAGAACCCGTGCTGCTTTCCCTTTCTTGCTTCCCGCGTTAGGTTCTTTATTTTGCTTACTTTCTATTGTGTTCCGTCATCTTTAGCCGAATGCCGCTACGTCGACCTATTGGTCGTCCTCCGACCTTCTTAACGTTAGTCATTCTTACTTATTCTATAATAACTAGCATTCTATATCCTCGAAGTAATGCTTGTTTCCAGACTAGCCTGATGAAGGAGATAAGTTAAATTAGAACGTACTGCTTGCAAGTTAATTCAAGCAAAGGCATTTTCAGCTATTATTTTAGAATAAAGGTATATCAATACGTATGAATGTGCGAACGTTCAAGAAGAAGGACATTTTCTCACTAAGTTGTATTGCATCGGACTAACTTCAATAAACACATACATATTAGCTTGCTAAGTTCTTGTATCAGTTTGATTTTCTCTTAACGTCTGCTGTTTGGGATACGCAAATTCTCAAGGCCTTGAGACAGAGAGTGAACGGATTTCAAAGTCGAGCAAGACGTGCACAGAATTGAACTTCGAGGCGTGCAGATTGTTGGGTCCACCAGCCGCGCTTCTGCTTCGTATACCATTATACGTTATATAAAGGCCATTCATAAGAGTGCTCATAGATTAAACATGTCGGCACATCAGTTAGGGCACATCATACTTTCTGTGTACATGATTAACTGAAGATCGGTGTTTGCATCAGAGCGCAGGCATATAACGTCCCTCTATTCGGAAAGAATGCTCTCAGTCTTTCTTCCAGCAACAATTTTCAGAGACGAATTGTATGACGGGCGTGCAATTGAAGTGGAAAATATATTTTGTTGAAATGCATGAAAGCTTCGCTAAAACTTGTAGTTTTTTTTTGCTCGCCAATATATTACAACGTTTGACCGAAAATTAATGAATTTTCTTCCAAAAAAAGTTCTAAGAGTAGATAGCAGAAAGCGACGTCACGAGTACGTCGCCATAGACACCAAGACTGTATTGGGGGTGCTTGTTTACCCGCTTCAAAGCAAAACAAGAAAGTTCCTATAAGAGGCTTAAACGACATTCAAACACCACAAAAAGCTCTGACATGTAGCCAACCTAACCTGGATTGCGTCTAATGCTACCGCCAATACTAGTCATATGGCTTACTTCAGAGACGATGTCGCAATAGAGACCAGCACTTTCTAATTTCGGGCTACTATGTCATGCAAATGTGCGCATCAATTTTATTAATATCCATTCATTTGCCTCCAGCAGACGGAATGAGGGCGCTGCGAAAGGCCTCAAGCAAAAAGTCGCCAATGCAGAGGGCCAGTGGCGAAGCACAAATCCGAAACAGAAAAAGCGCGTTCCAATAAGTCGTAAATCATCAATCAAAAAAATTATATATATACATAAATATATAGATGTATATATAGTCATCAAGCAAGAAACGAAACTACAAAAACACATTGCATTGTTAAATATTAGTTCTCTGAGAAAATCGAGTTGTTATTACTTATACATGTGTTGGGTCTTCAACGAAAAACAAAAAAATTAAAAAACTAATCATGTTAAGGTTTTTGTAAGGTTCACTACGAGAAGCAACACAGCATGTTTGCTGCTTCGGATAGCTGCGAACAACCAACGAAGTACGATAATCTAAAAGATCAACGAGTTTTATATATATATATATATATATATATATATATATATATATATATATATGTATATATATATAGGTAAAAGAGCTTCATCGCCGCGTTCTTTATGATATAAAAATACATTACACACAAATGCTTCCATTGTAGCTGAAAGAAAAATGATGCCATACATGAGAAGACTTGATTTGCAGTAGTTTAGTCAGATGAAGGGGATTCGGTTAAGGGCAGAACAACGAATGGCGTTGTGTATATGATCGGAGTTTTCTGAACCCGATCTATATTCATTGCAGAAATATTATCAGAAAGAGATATTGTCTTACATCAGCATATGATCTAAGCGTCGTTAGTGAGTGTGGCACTCTATTATACAAAACTTAGGTCCTTTCCAGGATTTGGTCTATAGTCATAACAGCAGTTTTATTTTACGCTAGTCCTGTACATCAATAGTAAATTTACTCGTACTGTCCAGGACTATTCAGCTTCCTTTTTTGATATGCTGAAGGACTAGTAGAGAGTGATGTTTCAACAAAAAAACTCGTACTATATTGCTACAGTACGCACTAGTCCCCAATTCAACTACGATTCTCTGTCAGGATTAAAAAACGGTATACTATATTTATCTGTAATGTACAGACGATTTCGAATTCTGGAATCTGACGTTTTCAATAAAAATGTCGGCACCTAGCTATGCTGATTCATCGATGTCACCCCTTTTCTTTCCTTTCGCTTCTACATCTAATCTCTCCCTTAACTAAGCCGCTTTTGTGGCTCTAACGCCATCGTCGCCCGGAACAGAGAGCATGTTACGAATGAGGAGTCCTCCAAACAATGCTGTCTTTATGCCGTAAGTTACCACGATAAGTTTTAACGCCTGACAGCCCACGGCTCAAACGACGCGCACAGTTATAAATAGAAACACGAACACACGCCATACTTGCGTTCTGGCCTCCACGCCATGCAATGCGATTATATGCCACCGAATGAATATGGCTTTGAAACGATCGTATCAAGTGGAAGAACATGTCGCGGAGCTACTAACCACTGTCGCGTCGTAGGGCTTCGTATATTTTTGTCTACTTCGCGTCTTCTTTTTTCGTTCACTAATCTGCTTAACTAGCCTATGGAATTTGATTTATTAAGCCAAAACTGTGTTGTGCGGTCCCCTGAAAGCAAACCGGAAAGAAAGTCTATTAAAGGAACGTTTGTGCATCAGCAGTACATTCACGAGAACCGCTTTAAAGATAAGTGGCATTGTCAAAGAATGATGGCTTTACGATCTCCGTTACTTCGCACCATATAGACGGACTCTATATATATATATATATATATATATACGTACATGTATATAGAAAAAATGAAATGGTATGTATATGGTTAATATATAACGAATTTTGAGCAAGGAAAAACGCTAGAGATGCCGAAACTGACTTTCCCTTTGAAACTCCCTCATCGTCATTGTCACTGGTATAGTTCGCTTTATCGTCATTGGCGCCAAGGAGGACCGTCCGTCCTTCACCGTCAGGAACAGTCTCTCCGTTACCTGGCGGCGTAGACGCATAGGACAGATGGACGTCGAGTCATCGGGATGTTTCAGATGATCGAGCATTACTCTAGTAAACTTTCGACATAAATGAATCTTTGTAGTAATTATGGTGCTGGCCCCCCTTTTACGAGTCGCTTACATGGCTCACCAGTTGTTATATTTGTTACTTATTTCAAATATAATAGCGAAGACAAGGCACAGCATGAGATAGCAGTCGGCGCCGACGTATCTGTGGCAACAGCCGCGTGACAAAATACAGCTGCAGTCTCTCTATTTTTTAATGGTCAGAGAAACACGTTTTTTTTTGCGAAGTATTCTTTCCCCGTTTTCTTGTTCCTCCGAGCTCCCCTAGCTGCTGCGGCATGCCCGTCGCTCTCGGTCTGTTTAATGGATGTGTTTTTGCGACGGTGAAGAGCTGTTCTAAACGGCTGCGCGACTGGCTATTCACTCTTCTTCTTTTTTCTGCTCACAAAGACTGGACGAGTTCTTCGCGTTGTTCCCGTCGTATAGTTCACTCGTTGACTGACTGACGGATCTGTCTGTGGAAGAGCGGCGTTATGGGCTCGTCTCGTAGGTTCCATTGCAGATCACGACAACGACGACGATCACGCGCCGCACGCACCGCCGACGCTGATAGCGGCGGCAGGGGTCGAGACGACCAGATTTAGCAAAAGTGTCAGTAGCAGCGGCAACTACAAGGGCAGTCCTGAGGGCTTCATTTTACCGGCAGACACTTACGAATCCGTTGCAGCTCAGCATTTGGACTAGTCCAGGTGGATGTCTAGTTATTGTTGATGATTATGACGTTGTTGATGACGCAGCTATTGCTCGAATGATGACGCTGATCATGGTAATACTGGCTGTAGTCGCGATGTCTTCAACTGTGCATGCCAACCGGATATTGGAATGTCGATCAGTCGCTTTGGTATATGGGAACACACAAGGCGGCGCACTGCGGGAGGCAGAATTATGAAGAACTTTTTTTCATAGCAGTACGTTAGATTGAAACCCTCGTCGGCTTTGCCGGTTTATACGCTATAGCGGATCAGAAGACAGCAAACAAGCAAAGCGCTAAATATACACCTTGACTCCTATAGCACACTCAAGATAGGAATACATCCAATATATGTGAATTTCGCTAATTTTTGGAACAAAAAACGTTTGTATGGTTTGATATTGTCTAAAAACAGATATATGAAGGCGGATATTGGTTCAGCTATCTTTTTTTATTTCAGATCAATTTTTATTTCATTCAAAACTGCATTCATTATATTCCTCTCCTAATTTGAATTGAAAAATTCTAGATAAATGTCGATGTAAGTGCAAAATAATAAGTAATCTATCATACTAAATGTCTAGTATTACTTCAAGTGATATAGACTTACCGTCGGGCCGGCTGATATAGCAAAGGTAGAGCTTTTTACGAAAATGATCACGACGTTAGTGTATGTATCTGAAATTGCCTTGTCAAAATAAACCTATTATAGATGTGGCTATACCTTCGAAGTTTATAGAAATTTCACTTGCGGTTAATACACTTGCGGTATTAAAAGTCACGTATTTGTAGTATGGCCGAATCCTGCGGAAAATTAGCATGAACAATTATACTGTGGGACTAATATCGAAAAAAGGCCCATATTATGCATTTTGTCACTCATCGCGAACAAAGTTGGTGCCGATTCCTTGCGTTAGGCGATGAGGCGATTATAAAAAACGGTTTAGGCGTCTGTGTAATAATAGAGCATAGACAAACCACGAGAGCCACTTCCCGCCTGTTCAACAAAAAAATCGTCCAGAGGCTGAAACGGTTATTTTTAAAGACTTGAAATGAACATATGGTCAGCACGATTGAGAGTCGGATTATAATATAGTAGCACTGGCAATTGCTTTTTCTGTTCCACCTCGGTGACAGGGGTGACCCCTCGACAGGAACGCTCGTTTTCCACATCTCCTATTCAGGAACCGCAAATGGGCGCATGCTAAAACCCTGAATGCCTAAGAAGCATAACTCTTACATACTGTTGCCTATATGAACATTTGCATGCTCTGCTTGGAAGGTATCAGTTGCTCGTTGACACGGGTACGCGGCGAGTGTAGGTGTGGACCTGACAACAGAAGGAGCTTCAAGAGCAGGGAATAGACGTGAATTGGGTTTGTGTAGTTCCTCGTCAAACAATTACAATTTTCGATACAGATGATCCAGGTTTGACCAGTGCACTGACTAACCTGCTTCCTCCGCCCTTTCTCCCTACATGCTTCAACCTTACTTTTACCTTTCTATTTGCGTCAACCCATGCTAAGTGCCACAATGGCTATCGTCGTCGGCAGATTGCAAGCTTATCTTGTATGAAATCCGGTAGCTGTGATCTTTTGGCTGCCGCGTTACGTGCGAAATCATGAGTGTTATCTTTTCTAAGCCGGCCTATGCCATGATCATCGTCGATGTTTAAAAAAAAATTGTTGCCCCTATCCGTGGATGTCGAGGCGCGTCACGCCACCCCCTATGAATGTGACATGACTAGCTGGATTGCTAGTATCAAGATTTCCAAGACTAGCTTGAAGGCGGTGGCAGGGGGTAGTGGATTTGAAAATAATTTGGCAACGATCGTTGTATAATGCATATGCGTCGTGTAGGTCACGATAGGCAGCGTCACATAGGAAAAAAGATCTCATGACATTCGTGATGACCACTCTCAGCAGTTTCCATCCCGTGAATAGCCTTCCTTGTCGTAATGATAACATTATGATATGTGTCAGAGGTTTTCACAGGCGGGTCGACGAACATGCACACGATATCATCTTTGTTCTCTAAGTGACAATACGACGTATCCTTGGACGGGCAGGGATACACAGGGCCAAACAGACAAAGTTCATCCCAAAAACATTTCGGTTGTTGGTGTTGTTTGCCTTTTTGGTTGTAGCTTTTCATGCACTGCCTAGCTCGTCGGACCGCAGCTGGCGTGCAGTCTGTCAAGATGAGGACCTGAGGTATATTTATGGCAAGTTTTTTAAACGCTTGTCTGGATAGAATGAGCGTACAGAACAGCCGTTGTTAGCAATACGTAAACTAGGAATATTATGGGAATCTGTAGAAAATATTCATGCATCTTATATATACATAAAGACATAAAAGTAGACGGGTGTATGCCACATGCGGAAATCCAACGAACCTCGAAACTCTGTCGCTTGTGGCATTTGCGAGTCCAAGGACTAAATAAAGCCATGTTTTTCAGTCGCTTTTTTCTCAGTCACTTACTGTGCACATCGTCTTCTTTTTTCTTCACATCTTCTAATACTTTCAAAGCTAGGTTTTACTGGCCTTTCTCCGTGTTTCCAGTTCCACTTTACTTTGTACTCTACCTTCACTCCTTACCTTTTATTGTATAAGGTACAGAAGACGACAGCGATTGACAAAATCTCTTAAAAGCCCATTTCTATTTACTAAGAACATACGAAAGCACCTCCATCTATATCTAAACCTATTGCGGAAACGCAGTAAACGCAGTGCAAGTTTGGCATTAAAATTTACTATGCAAGTAGTTAGTTGTTCGAAATCATTCATGTTAAAGGCGGAGATTGAAGTTCCGCATGACGTGACGATAAGCCGAGCGATGGGCACGCTACAGTATCTACACGACGTTCATACAGTGAGAGAATAGCAGTGAGAGTAGAGATGCTTTCCGACTCTAGGTTCGTTTCCCCGCTACCGGGTATATTAGTCAATCCTAGGCCCCGTTAGCCTGTTGCTTCGCACGGTACTACCTCGAACCATTTATAATAGAGCGGTGACCTTTTAACACCTCTTCCTAATATATTACTCTATATAGTGGCTTCGCTCTTTTGATTTGTGCAGTGGTCATCAGGAATGCCTACTTTAGCCTACGGTTGCGCTGGCATAGAGTAGTTTGGCAATTTTCTTGGTTTCCCCCCAGCAAAAGTAATAACGAGAGATAGGAGTGCACATAAAAAAAGAGAAGTAGACGTTTAATTCACTGTTTAAGGGTAGTGGTAATGTAAAGCCAAGTGAACGCATGTACATATTACATAACAAAAACTAATCAGATTATCGTGCGCTGGACGTTTCATGTCATGTTATGACTTATAGCCATTAATAAAGTGTTTCACACCTCACGCTGTTGTTGCTCTGAAGCATTGCTATAAGCATTTTTTATACTGCTAATGAACATTTGAGTCATATTATATATTGTCTACTATTGAAAATTATATATGTATGTACGTCTTTAGAAGCAGTCTATCGTATGCTAATTGCTACTAGTCGTCTACGTTTATTTCAACAAGATTTGAGGATAAATCTAGGTTATTGAACTCTCGCTGTTTTTCCATTGTTCCTCTTTTTACAGTAACTGTACATTGCGGATATCCTGGTTCGCCAGCACATGGCGACGTTACCTTCTCGGATGACACCCTGGCAGTGGGCACGATCGCATCGTATCACTGCGATCCTGGATATGAACTACTCGGACCCTCGAGGAGAAGGTGTACCGCTAACGCGACATGGGTTCCACAAGGGATACCATTTTGTGGTAGGTTTATCAAAGCTTTTATTAGTTGATCACTTCCTAAGGCTCCTTTGTGTTTATGTTCGTTCAATTGATTCCACTCGAAGTTGAAGCACTATAGCTTTGCTAAGTCCATCATATAATTGGCGTACGTTCTAATTATCTCTCAGTTACACTTGCCCGTTTCAAGCAGAAATATTCAACTCGCAATAGGGAAAAGTGGGCAATAGAACCGCACTTCTATAGGTATCTTGAATAGGTTTGAAGTAGGGATTTGTCGAGGCTACATCGGAAGACGACTTGAAAGGGCAAAAAATAGAATCATCCGAGGATATATTAGATATTTACCGTGTTAAAGATACTGTGCTCCGTGACGCTGGGCAGGTGACAGTTTCTGTGCATCTTTGCTTGGGCTCCCGCAGGAATAGGCTGCGAGCAGAAGGCGGATAGCAGCAGAACTCCTTCGCGACTACATTAAAGCTAGGATGCAACTAATTTTGCCTTAGCAATGGAAGCGGTGCAGAAGTTGTCGCCGGCCCTTATTTATACATGGAATCTGTAGTTTCGTGGTCGGCTAGCTACGACATTTGCTCCCTACAGATTTGGATCCCTGGCGTTGTTATCGTTGATGAATTAAGTCTAGGATCCGCTAGCGAACGGCCGTGCTTGCGTGTGCCGATAGGTGCATACAGACGTTAAATCGTTCAGCCAACCTACCATACTAATGCAGAGAAATCTAGTCGCTCGTTGACGAGAGAAAGCTCTCTCAAAGATGACCTGTGGTGTCTCGAACAGCCGAGATGCTTGGAACCTAGTATTTTCACACAGAGAAGAAGCAACAAGGTTCGCATTGCTGACTGGTGCAATCTATCTTAAAGTTCTCTGACAAGTTATCCCCTCTATTTTTTTGATAAAGCATCGTCAGGCTTCACGTCCAGTTCAATCCGAAAGAAGTGCATCACCCTATATTGCATTGCTTGAGAGAAAACGCTCCAGTATCAATTGGTTATATGCCCGACTTGTTGTTAGATCCTTAAAAGGATTTGGGAACAATTTGTAAAAATTGCAGTCACTGCCTCGGCCATGAACCGTTAGTAAAACCATCAGTATTTAATTAGGTTGATTCTTCGAGCGTGAAACCCTTAATAAAAGAAATTCAAGAATAAACAAATGATTTGATGTTCCGGTTCGCTAATCCGTTTATTCCTCATACCTACCTCAGTATTATTTCGATTATTATTACGCTAGCATTAGAAGGTCATCATGATTTGTCGATGTGAAGCGTGTGCATTTAACCATATGACTTGCCCCCCGAAGTTTCTTAACGAAAATTAATTCTGCCCACTACAGGAATCTATCGCGTGTAAAATCGATAGACTGATGCTACACGTTCCAGAAGCCAGCTCACGCTTACAGGGCATATTCTTTTGACGTTTGCAAACCAAAAGCGCTTGATAACGCATTGTTATTTAAACGTAAACCTCTCACAGGCTACGAGATACACGACACATACGTTTGTGTTGGGTTTGTAAAATAGAGTGACCATTTTATGCATGTGACACCTATTTAAGTGAAATTTATGTAGCTTCAGTTAGTTTATCGCTGGTCGTCATTTGACGAAGTAGTCAAGTACAGACCCTCCATCTAAAGTAAATGCTGTCGGCTGCCGAAAAAATTATTTAGCACACTAAAGCTAGTTAGTTAATTGCACTGCCGTTATTATTTTCTGCTAGACAATAACCGAAACTGAAGCTACACGGGTCGGTAGTACGGAATCAGTGATACGCATGAGCACAGAATTCCTCGGCAAAAATGGTTGTTGTTGTTGCCGCAGGCCACGACGGGCCTCATTCTAACGCGTTAGATTTGATCACCAAAGTTCGCTTTGTTTTAACTGCAGCCTCTACATCTTCTTACGGTGTCGTTTCCCTACTGCGCTCTGCACCTGAGCCTACCTTACAGCAAAACTGAGTAAGCCTACTTCAATCGTTGCTGGCAGTGCTTTGTGAGGCGGTCAGCGTTTGGGCCTACATCTGTATTTTCCGTCGATGTTGGACCCGTAGCTGCGTGGGCGTTACCCGCGCAAAAACGCATCATCCCATATTTCGCTTTCTCTCCTGCTCCAGCCGCCGCAGCAGCAGCAGCAGAAAATTCGACTCCGAAGTTTTAGCATTGGCAAAAGTATCTTTGACCGTCGACTCGGGGCGGCTTGTGCCACAGCTCAATAAGCGCAGTCGTGTACGATTATATTGTATTAACGATTATTCTTCTTTTTGTTATTCTGCAATAATTCGACAGTATTACAACAGCCGCCCGTAATGTCAGTGAATTTATGCGACATCAGTACGTCAGTCTAATGGAAGCCATAGGAATTGCCGTAGGCTAGAGCGGTTTGGCGAATCAAAGCTATGACTGGGGTGAGGAATGACGACGAAGGAAGGAGGAAAAAAGAGCAACGAAATTCCGACGGGTCAGTCCGTTGATCGGCCAACGCCTTAGCCTGCATTTCGAACGTCTTCTTTAGACGCCGCCTTCGGCTATAGGCACCGCAGCGAGGGCAAGTCAGTCAGATAAACAGACACAGTCGTCAAGTCAGCTCTAAATGCAGGAAGCGCTCGAAACAATAACAGCAGTAATAACAATGACTCAACTCCTCTTGGCTGTTTATTGAGCACAACACAATAACATAGCACATTAAATAGTATTCTATTAAATTATAAAATAGCACCAAACAGCAGATAGCCAGTAGACAAGAAACAGCGGTAGAATGAATTGGGGAGAACGAATTTCTCGTTATATACAGTGCACGTACATGCTCGATAATAGCAACATGTAATAATTGGTCCATTTTAGTAAGTGCATGCATATGACGTTTAATTCCGTAAAATCAATCGTCTACTTAAGACTTATTTAAATTAGTATATTCCCTTTATTTTATGCATAACAATAATTTCTATAACGTGCAAAGAAAACAAGTGGACATCCGTTCGTAAACCGCTAAACCTAGACTATATAGCTGGTGGCATGTACCCGCTTCTGGATGAAATTAGATGAAATCTATATCGTGTATCGATTTCGCCCATATCGCTACGAGGTATCCATATCTACTAATGTATAAATTGATTATGAATACAGGCGATCAGAGGTTCTGAGCGCACTAAGTCGTTTGGTTAGCCATTTGTTAATAATCATTTGCCAGACGGTCGCTTGCTCTCATCCGGCCAATTTCAGGACGCTGCGAACCAGAGACAGGCACACGCACCTTGACGAGAGCAGCGTTGTTAGCAAGAGATAATGCAGTTTCCAATAGAAGACATCATGATCTTCGCTGAACTATCCTATCGTTATTATGATATTCGTACGGGCAAATCTCTTCCATTACTCAGCTCGGCCATTGCCAATCTGATTAGTTGAAAAGTGGCTGGAATGCAATCGATATCTATTGTTCTTTGTTTGGAATGAAGAGACCATTTGTACGTTCTGTAGATTTTTTAGATCATCGCCTACTTTTTCTGAAAACATAGCATCATAGCTTTAGCGACATAGGACAAGTTGTGTGTACTTATATGGTCCGCAAAAATTCTCATTCTTTTTATCGGTGGTGCGATGAAATTATACGTGAAACACTTCACCGCTTATTAGGAGTCTGTTTACAAGCAACGTTAAAAGTAACGAAAGATTAACGGAAATTGATATTGCTAACTTGACGCCGGTTCAGTTTCGCTGGCTGACCTCAATGTCGGCAACCTGTATAAACTTGCAAAAAGTTTGAGGCAAAAAGATATGTGCACACCAAATCTATGTGTGTACCTAGATGGTTTTGTTTTTGCCGACTTTACGTTACCTGTATTACCGAAAGACTGTATCTAGAACAGTATTTTTTTTTTGTTATCTCATCCACTTAATTAACATTAATCACTGCAAATGGTCCGGTTTATGTCAGTGTTTGACCATTAGGCTATCGTATTTAATGGCTATGCTTCGGTTAAGAACCGTTTGCCTCAGCTGAAATTATTTTTTCTCGTATTTATGCCACGCATTCAAACACACGACTCGGCGATTTCTGGCGGAAGCATTACTTTTTTTCGTACGACGTTTTCGTTTTCCAAAACGCAACCGTCCTATTTTTAGACAGGCTTCGTTTTCTTCGAAACTCTCGACTTTACCTGTTCTACTATGACCTCGCGCAGAACAGAAGGAACCCGGCGTACTGCGTTACGGGGACAAGTAGATGCCTGTGGGAGACAAACGTTTTGAAAGAGAGACCTAAGCTAACAAAGATTTGAATGATTGGAGGGACTAAGTTCATCTTCACCACATCCTGTCGGCAGTACCACGCTGCGCTTCAAATTGACTCCCTTCCTAAAAGGCCTACCACAACCCCCTTCATCGCTGTTTCTCATTGCGCTTTGTTAATTTGCTTACACTCCGGTGGTCGCCTCTTTTAAACAAGAGGCTAAAGGAGTCTGACAATATTATTGGCAGAAATTTACGTCCGGCCTCATCTTGACGCCGGGAAAGCCGTCAGCTCTTAACGTTTGCCGGCCTATGGCATTCGTTGGTCCTTCGACAGGACAATCGTAGCGACAGCTTGGGCTCAAAACGCATCAAAGGCGGTGACAGTTGGGCGGTAGAAACGTCCGCGCAAATGACTCTTTGTTCGAGTATTCAATCGTGTATACGTGTGCGCGTATGTGGATCTTGGTGTTTTTCCTTTGTGTAGCAATACGTCGAGTTTTTTCCCATTCGTGAGTAAATACTTGTTCGCTTGTTCGTCTTCAGTGGAATAGATAGTATTCGGTGTCTAGGAAGCTGAGCGAGTGAATACACAATAGACAGACAAGGGTATTACATGCCCGTCTTTCTTTCTCTAGCTAAACAAACATACGTTGTCGATTGGCTAATGCACAAGAGGACAACGAACTATAATCTGCTCTTACTCTGGCTGAAGTCGCAGCATCGCTTGCTACAAACATATACATGCTATACTATACCTTTACTAGTGTACATGTATATACCACAAACTGATTAGCTGCCCAAGTGGTGATTGATGCCAAGTAGCGGTTGATTCCCAACGATCTTCATTTTATGACACACCTGTGCGGTATAATCGATAACACTTAGTGAAACGAAGCAGAACGCCAGAGCTGCTGAAGCGGTTCCTCGCGTTCTTGAAATCGAAGAACGTTAGACGATTTCCGTGCGATTAATTACAAGGGTTTTAAGGTGAGAAACGATCTAAATGTTTTCTAGCTGAGACAGCCATTAGAGCGAAAGCGCAATATTGGTCTAGGCGCAAAATACGGTACTGGCTCACAATACATATGAGAAATGATCTTGAAATCTTCTGGCTGTAGTGGCATTATCTTTCACTGTAAAAAGCGTGGTCGCTTCCTCTTTACCCTGTTAGTTGCTACGTAAAGTTCACTGTTCGCTGATTGATACCTTCATCGTCTACCGTAACGGGTGACGACGAACTTCTACTACTGAATGAGAACTGCTTGCGCCTTCTTAAATAATTCAATTGAGTCTATTCGTAAAATTTTTGGAGCGGGACGCTTTTTTCCCTTAATTCTTTCAACGGCTAGCCCCTTCCCCTCCTTTCTGCTCAGTCACCCCTCGGCCCTTAGGTCCGGTTCTATTCGGATCCTGCTACTGCAACTATGTCTGGTTACCGTTCCTTTAGAACACAGTTGATCGACACGAGCTCTCGTGCCAGTCGCTTGCACTATGAGACCCGCTCTTTTTCGCTTCATGATCATCACACAAACCTGTGATAGTCCAGTCTTACAAGTATGGGTTCCTACAACCAAAACCTTAACCTTCACCAACTGTTGATACGTTTTTGTAACGTTATGCCTGTGTAGGACGCTTAGCCCATCAACTAGGTGTAATCGATACTGGCTTACTTGCTAAGAGAGAGAGAGAGAGAGAGAGAGAGAGAGAGAGAGAGAGACAAAACTCCTCATCGTGTGTAAATTAAAGAACAGCTTTGGCCAAACACGTAACTCATTCACTCTTTGTTGTCTGGGACGCGTGAGTCATATAAGCAGTCCTAGCTTATGGGTTTAGCCCGTCAGTCGCTCTATATTCACTTGACGCTCGATCGTTAGACGTGCTGATAATTAGCTCAGGTGTTTGTGCTTATCACTAAACTGTGTTTACTCCGCGTATGCTGCCCAATAGCCGGGTGGAAAATTGGAACGACAAAAGGCCTGTGGTGGTGAGAACTTTAGCGGAAGTCAACGAACGACAACCGCGAATCTATTTCACGGGAGGAAATTTCGCGGTCAAGTAACGGTTAGCCTTCCCGGACTTTTTCAGCGTACTGATAACGTTCGATAACGATATTATCATCGATAACACACACACACACACACATATCATTATACAACGTTGAATAGCACTGCATATGTTCTAAACGTTGTTGCCACAAATTGATTGTCCAATGATGGGAAGCGCTTGCTTTGTTGAGTCGCCAGCGGAAAGGCACTGATGTTAGAGATAACATCGGGAAAGGGGAACATAGACAATTCGAAAAGATCCATCAATTGAATTTCATCATTTGCGCTGTATGTCTGTTGTATATATTGTATACTATAGTTGAGAGAGGGATCGGATAACCTTAAGGTTCTCCCTCTTCTAATTCGTGTCTGCTTGTTCTAGAGACTTTTGTTTTCATCGAGATAAATTTGAATAATATATTTATTCGCTAGCGGTTGCGATGGGCTATAAAGTGCTTGCTTGTTCCCTCCCTGTTGTGTCCTCAGTAGTTTGGAACAGCAAGATCAATAAGATATAGCAACCTTTCTGAAGTCAACCTAGAAACACTCCTTCCTCAGGCAAGCTGCGCCGTGTCAGCCTGATGTAGGGGGTTTTATAGCGATTATGATACTGGTAATCTTGTGAATCTTGAGCAATATGAGTACATCCGAATAAATAGGCAATAAAGCGGCTGAAGTGCCCCTTGAGATGCAAGCCACCTGCCCCGCATGGCCTTTGGTAGTACACGAACGACGGCAGCATCCATACACACGGTCCTACTGCTCCGCTGTCGGCAACCTAGCGAACGTCTGATTTCATGTGCCGCAATGCTCCTGCCGCGATACAGAGCATACGCTTCTGCCTAATAACAATATTAACTTGAGGGTTTTCCTCCTCTAGTCCTCTAGTGATTTTTCAAGCCATCACCCTCGTGCATCGTTCTGTTACTAAAGTCGCATGTTCGATCCTCATTGTACACCTACCGCCGCTGTTGCTAATGCAAAGGTCGCTAGACAGCAGTAAAATGAAATATGATTGTGGTTACATTGCCATTGTTAGTGACGACAGCGCCCGGGTCGACGGATCATGTGGGGAACTAGGCCCAAGACCAAGCCGGTAACGCTTCTGCAGCCACGCAAAAGTCGTCTATCGACAGGGCGCGGCCGCAATTAAAGCTATCTAGATTACGACGATAATTTCCTCCATAGAATCTCGAATTTGTTGAGAATTTAGAAAATCAGAGGCTATTCACTACTGTCTGTAACTCAGCGGTGTATTTGAGTGCCGGATTTTGTTACGAGAAACTTTAGCCATGTTACCAACAATCAGTTTGTTATTCGCTAAGCAGAAGCCTGATGTACGGCTATCTCGTTGACAGTTGGTATCGTCTGCAAAATTAGTAAAGTACAGCATAAAAAAAATAACAGAATAGTTAGAAAAATCGAATGATATCCACTAACACAGACACATAACATAAACTTCACGTTAGTAATAAATCATCACGTCCATCTGAACGTGCTACAAGACTTCAGCAAAAATTTATTGGTGATAATTTATGTCTGTTCTTCGTACTCACCCCGTGTAGTAAATGTATGTAAACAGTATACCCAACTCTTCGAAAGTTATGGCATTGGCTATGAAGCATCCCTTGATAATAGTAATGATAGTACTATACCGCAATAGCGACCGAATGAAATGAAAAACATTTTGCGACCGCAATAATCGCCACCTTCCAAAATTTAGCAAGCACTCCTATAGTGATTTAGCCATAGTGACATATCCAGGTACGCTATTCTACCGTTCTATTGTTAGCGTTGTGTCGCATCATCGTCCGTTACCAGTGGCTGCCTTCGAGCTAACAAGACGAACCTTACCAGTTCGATGGTAAAGCCAAACAAGCTACGCCCATATGCCTGTCTACAAAGCAAATAGGGACGCTGTTTACTGCTTGTAGCTCCACGTGCCACAGTAGCATCAGAAGAATGGCCTTCGGTAAGTGGAAACAATTTCAGCCGCCAGCGGTAAAGATAGATGATGTTTACAACCCCATATTTTGCCGGTTTGAGCTCACTCGTTACTTGACAAAACAAGTATAACTTCTAAAGGGCAGTCTACTGCACAAACAGTAGCAACAGCTGCCGCTGCCGCCGCCGCCGCCTCTTTTCCAAATCTGTTAGACGTTATCGGTACGTGACGCTTACGGTTTAGCTCGCCAATTCGTTTGCTTCACAGATGTTGTATAGCCAGCACAATGGTGGTCGTCCGGACGCGCCAGTGATAGCGGCAGCAGCAGAAGCTACTCCCTATCTATAAGCCCGGCTATCGTGCCTTGCAACTGTAGTTCGCTGGCAGATCCTTTGTGTGGTCTTTGTCATAAGACGACCCTCGCATTGCTGTTTGTGATTACGTTGTCGTAACCGGCTGATGATGGCAATAATAACTGACACGAAATTGTAGTTTTTTTAGTGGGCGGCGGGGGGGGTACCTAGTCAGTAAAAGAGCGTCACCAAACAAACAGGACTGAGCAAACGACCCAGCTCGGGAGTATACAAATGAATGGACTAAAGATTTCGTGAAAGCATGCGTAGTAAGGTGTAGATCTGTTCTATATCAAGTTTACTACCAAAGCCATATAAATCTGTAGTGCTCGTTATTCAGCCCACTCGTTTTTCCCGGATTTCCAGACAATAGGCGAAAAGCAATCAGGCATACATACGTTGTTTCAGCTGTAATATGACAGACACGACCATAAGCGGCTTCTATAACTCCCATATGGCATATTCATGTGGCATCACGACCCCAGTGACGACAGCTAGAAAAACAACATAAAACCTAGAAAAAAAACATCTCAGCTTTACTTATTATTAATTCAGCATTTCCGTGGCGTGTCATGTTTGTGACGCACGACTTGCATCGAGAAATTTTGACGACGTGGGCAATTTACTCTGTAGCATGCAGTATATTCTTACCTAGTACAAACATATGAAACATGCTTTGAATCTAAATCCAAGGAAACTGTTAGAGGGCAATGTAATGGGAAGGAAGCGTAACTGTAATTAGTAATCAAATAATTAACGGTATGTTATTTAATATCAAACACACCTTTGAGTTGACTTCAGGACCCATGTTTATTGGTTACATAATCTAGACGGGATATTAGCCATGCAACGCACTCTATATACTTGAAGAATTAGTTTTCCTACAGTAGTACAGAACTTCAGATACAAACCTAGTTGATAAGTCTGCACTCTAACTTGTGCGTTGTGTTTCTGCATTTGTAGCTACATAGATAACGTACCGCTAATGGGAAAGTTTAGATTCCTCGTAAAGCTGGTTTGTTACGGCCTCGTTAACAAATATTATTAGACAAGGTAATAAAGTTGACGTCGTTGAGAAACTATATGCCTTACAATTCGGGTTAGTCGAACGGATTATTTACGCTCCCCACTCTTCTTCGTATCAAATAGTGCTGCGCGAACAAATCCGTACTGTTGATTTGGTCAGCTTTGATGACGACGCTGATGCGACAATATGCTAACAAACAACAAATTTGTCTGCCATAGGCGGTAACAGAGACCCACAATATGTGAGGATTTCAAAATTGCAAATTCTTACTTTTTCCACTTCCTTCCTCATTCCTCACCTCACTATTCATCGTCGTTTCGCTTCCAGTCAGGTGCATCTACTTCTTGGTCTTCCACGTATGCTTGCGCTGCTCCGACTGTCTCAAACACTTTTTGAGGTTTTCGTACAATTGCGGTACTTCCCGCGCAGTAGTTACGTTAGAGGCGCGATAAGCAAACCTCGTTTTTTGACAACGAAATCTAGAATTTCTATGTTATCCATGCTACATTAACAGATTTGGCACGCTGTACCGTACCTGTTCTCTAGCCTACTCGTGGAATTAGAAGATACCAGCGGGTAAAACCGCCGAGAGATCGACGTCGACACTCCTGCGAACCGCCAAACGTTGACCAGTAACAACAAGAATGGTAGTTGCTATACCATAGAATATAAAGGCGTAATCTGCTTTTATAGTGTTTTGTGTACTCAGTTGTATTTCAGCTCGTTTCACACTATGGTCAGACCTGAAGTGCTACACAAAAACAGCTTCGTGAAGTAGGCAACCTCACTTCAGTTGCGTCTCGCGCGACGCCGCCAGTAGCTGTTACATGCTGCCTGCCATGATTTTCCTCTGTTAAATGAGAAAACGTTCAAAATGGCAGTTCAAAAATAATTATATGTTCGACAAAAACAAGGTATGAACCAGAATTTGAAGAATCGACCGCAGCGATAGCATCGGTGCTATTATTTACAAAGTGGATGAATAGTAGAATAATTTTCGTATTAAGGATGATGTGCACTGCCACGCACTATTCTTGTGACTCCAGGCATTCTTTGCCCCTTTGATGAACCATATGTAGATATATAGTTTATGATTTATGAAAGTGCCAACTTATATAGCTGCGCTGCATGGTTCGGATTATAGAGTTCCCTTCGCGTATATTGGCGGCACCTTTGTCTCAGGTCTAACTTTAACAATGTAAAGTACGCCTTGCTCCCTAGCAAAAAAAGCTTAGTTTAACATAGCGCTATTGACACACTCTGTGTATTTCCACACGAATAAAAATGCGATTATTTTCAAGCCCGTTATGTAGCTATGGGATGGAGCACACTGCCCGATGCTACATGTCAACTCAACGGCGTAGGTTCGTTTGCTTCAAAAAGTACCTTCCTTAGCTTTTATGTATGAAGAATACAATTATATTGACATGTTAAATTTGATGGATATATGAATCGATGAAAGAGAGGCAAATTAGACTTCCAATTTAACTTTTTAACCAATTTAGACTTCCAAGGCAAATTAGAATCCGTGTACTTCTCTCTACCTTCGAAGGGAAAAGTTTTTTGGTGCTGCTGCTTTACTCGTAAAGTATCATAACGGCAATCCATAATAACATACGGATAATAATCGCCATTTACTGAAAAACCTCCGAAGTGATGGATTGATTGAATCGCTTTAGGTACACGAAATTAAAGAGGAGAACGCTTCATCGACGGCAAGCTATCGTTGAGCTTCATTACTGAATTTGATTGCTACTAGAAACTAGGAGGCTGTCGGATTAATTAATTATTTTCACTGCACACACAAGACCACATATAACATGTGATCTAATGGAAGACTGTGGCATACATCCATATTACGTAATCGCAGTATCATCAGCCGACTCTAAACACAGGTCGAAGATGAGCTTGAAAAGACGGCTCTCTTCGTTCTATCGTTACTGTTACACACTCGTATGTTCCAATGATCATAGATTACGGGGTAAATACGGTCGATACCGGTCCGGATACTTATACACAGTTTTTGTTCGTATGTTTTCTCATGATAATCACATTGCCGCCCCTTTTTCTGACTATGCTCGCTTCGCAAATGATTACGATGAGAGCTGTCATGTGATGCATAGCATTCTATAACGAAAGGGTTGGCCTATTTTGATAGATCAGGTCGTCACGGGGGGTGAATCCCAAATTAGGTTCATAGTTTCCTCCATCATCGTCCTTTCAATTCGGTCCAATTTGTCGCTTGATTCGGTGACGTTTCCAGGTAAAATGGAAATGTCCACGGTACTAGCCACTACGATGTTCACACGTCACTGAGGTGACCTATCGATAGATAAACAGCTGCTTCCGTTAGTTAACATAGCAGCGCAGAGCAGGCCTCCACGATGGGGGCAGCGACCGCGCCAAAGGAGAGTCTTCTTTCGGGAAGTAGCTAAGGAAGGAAAGCATCGATGGTGGTGATTGCTGTACTTACGACAGTGATAATATTTAGGCGCTGGCGACGTCGATGGCGCTTCGGCAAAACGCTCCTCATCGAAACGAATTGATGTCGTTGCTGGGCTTGTTCCTCTTGCTCCAGTTAACTATTCATGCCGCAGAGCTGCTGATACGCGTCGCCGTCAATACTCGCCTCCTGCAGTTGTTCCGTAGCAGTCATCAATGATAGTCGGCTACACGGTGCCGCACCGTATGGCATCGCTTACCACGCTACTTTATCCGAACTCAACGGACGAAGCCAGGCAACGTAACGCCATCGGCAAATAAAGGGTGTTGTTCCAGACGCCGCACGTAATCAAAGGCACGAGCGTCCGCATAGACAAGCACACAGCGCATATCCATGAAGCGAATTCAAGATTACACACGTCTTAGCCTAGCTCGTCGCCTCCATCTACCCTCGTTTTGGCCAGCGTCTCGAATGGCCGACGAACCATCAGCCATACGAACGCCATTGTGTGCTTTGCTATTCACTTTCAGTGTTGCATTTACGCCTCCCTTGCGCGCCGCTGAACTCGTTTCGCTCATAGCTGTTCTTACGCCCACCGCGATCGCCGCTACTGTTGCCGCTTGCGTTGCTACAGTGTGCGGTGTCATCACCACCAAGTTTTCGTTCGCTTTCGGTTTACCCGCCGTTGTTTTCGGCGCTGACGTCGTCTGGGATCACGCGTCGAAGTGAGCCTCTGTAGGGGCAATAGCAAAAGTGAAATTGCCGATACCACATGCTGCCCCAAATGGCGGCCGGATATAGATTACCCGTGGTAATCTAGCTTCGTGTTACGTTTCACCGAACGCTGTCAAGGGTAGAACTTTCGTCATGGTGGAGGCGGCCATGTGCATATCTGCGTGTACCTGTCCTCATTTAGCTTTGAAGAGCAGAAAACGAAGAAATTCACCGCATCTTTCTCCGGTACTTTCTTTGCGTTACGTATTATTGCGGTTAGGATCTTTGGTGACATATAGGGCTAGGATATTCTAAACAATTATACTAGACTTGTATACAATTGTATGGCGACTTCAATATAGTTTGGCTATTGATTACACACAGCTCAAAACCTATGCCCCCTTCTTCAGAAGAATAAGTAATATGCCATATAACAGGGCTGGTCTAAGATTTCAGAATCATTTATTCTCTACAGATCATTTTTGTGTTTAATTTTCTATTAGGAAGTATCGATGGTCATCCCCACACACATTCTCTGTTTTTGCTTGCTGCTCTGTGTCCTTCAGGAAGCTGTTCCTAGTAACGGTACTGCTCTTATCAGTAGGAGAGCGTAGTGATTTTTTTTTGCCACGACGCTAAATTACGATTCCCACGACGATAGCTCGACCAAGTAGCATGATTTTGACTGATTCATAGACGAGACTGTCAATTTATGAAGTCGTGTGCTGAGCAAAGGGACATGTCACCCACAGCTGTTTCCGTAGTATATAAAACCTTCACCCAAGTGATATGCGCGTTAATTCATATAAATCATATTGGTGCTGACAGCTCGTTTTACTTACCTGGCACTTCTAGTTGGCATATAGTAATTATTGCAAACTGAGCATCAACTAGAGGTATTATTTCTCAACTATCTATGCTTCAATCGAAAATCATTTAATAACGAGCACCCGAATGTAGTTGAACTTTTATCTAAGATTTGGACAAACCCAGCCCATGGCCGTTGGGTCATGTGTAAAAAGCTAAAGTCTTAGAGCTAACGTATCTCGAGCTGTGTATAATCTTTAACCGTATAGCCCTTAGAAAATGCGTTATTCAAAGCATATGCGGAGAAGACTGGTCTACTTGTATTCGTATTCTCTTAGTAGAACCAAAAACCCTGTATTTCTGATATATATGGGACAAGACATCGAGCGAGTAATCTGTTTTCCCTTAAAACCTGTTTTATTTGTTCCTGGATATTTGAAAGTCTGCCGCAACGTTCGCTCAAACCGCGTACAACTGTTAATAACTGTTATTCAAAAAACACCTATGGTCAGTACCTTCGGCAAATACTAAATCCGACACCAGACGCGCTTTTTCTGTAGGGAAACATTTCATGCGTAAACAACGGCTACATCCGATTTTCGAATCCTCGAGGTCTAACACGCGACTATCAGCTTTCGAAAAATGAATCATCTTGCATGTACATATGTAGTATACAAAGATAATTCTACTTGTACATATATATACATATATCGAGCGCATAGGACCTTTCCCTTCCAATTTAGCGGTTATTTTAGGTAGTCGAAGATCCTTCGTCTGCACTTCCCACGTGTTTCCTAGCTCGAGGTCGCACCTCGGCGATGTTACAACACACAAAAAGGCACCCATGACAAAGCATCCGCGTCAGCACTGGCAGTGGCCTTCTTATCGATGCTCTCGAGGTCATAGTCCCAATGAATAACTCGTTCGGCCTGGACTTGGAATTTGCGTAAAGTTTCGCGTCAATTGCCGGTGATAGGAGGAGAAATCCACGACATTTGTCGGCTATTTGTCACCTGAGTGAGCAGGGTCCGTACCACTCGGACCTGTTCAGGGTCGGGAGAAACCCCGTTGACCCAGACAAAAACCCTGAATGGCCCTAGCAGCTGATTAAGGCATGCCATGCGAGTGTCGAAATGAGCGGAGTGGATTACGATGTTGTCCAGGTAGACAAGAGTTAGCTATCACTTGAAAGTGGTAACACGTTTGGCAATGAGGAACATCTCAGAAACTGGCTGGATAGGCTACTAGACATTGGACTTGAGGAGTTATCGTGAGAATAGCTAAGTTTTTTAGGATGTGAAAGAGGGCCGTGGAAAATGATAACAATTACAAAAGAGGCTATTCTTTGCTGCAGTAATTTAAGTGCTACGCTTTCGTTATCACTTTTCGACTAACCTAATATGTTGAATATATTGTTTTAAC